>NC_056732.1:1890913754-1890979592 GCF_019279795.1 Protopterus annectens | reverse complement strand
CCTGACATGGTACCACACAGGCAGATGTCCAGGGGTTCTCACATCCGTGGTTGTACTGCCCCTGTCAGATGTGCCCACAGAGGTCTGTCCACCTCAGCCATGTTCCGGGCTGTGATGCAGGCACAGGCATGTATGGAACGGTACACCAGACAGGGTCTGAGGGAGCTTAGAGCACATCGCACCACTATGAATGACACTATGCGTGATGTTGCGTCTGCCATCAGTAACATCAGTGAGGTCATTGATAGACGTTCGGGGGGGCATTAGATCTGTTCCACAACTACATGTCCAGGAGCCAGGACACTGCAGGGCGGTTGAGGCGTCAAAGTGGACGTATGCCAGCAACATTATCAGCTGGCAGTTGTCGCGGATGACAACAAACCCGCAGCCGCTCCCACCAGTACCAGCCCCAGCAATGCTGGGTCTGTGCTGAAATTAGACTGTCCTAGAAGACCACGTGCACATGGCTCTGGACAGTCCCAGCAGGGACATGTGTCCAGTCAACAACCCACTGCTTCTGATGACAGTACCCAGTCTGGCTTAGTACCTGATACTGTCCATAGCACCCCTGCCAGGCACAGGTACCGTGTCCATGGCCAGAGACAGTGATCTGTATGATCTGGCAGGTACAGTCTGTGGCTGTCCACAAACACCCGTATATGGCAGCCACATGGTGGAACTGTGTACATGCATACACACACATAATGCTAACACCTAGGGCTAACACATACACACACACATCGCAGCAACATTGCCCCATCTTGTACTGTTGTCCCTCACTAACACACACACACACACACACACACATACATGTCGATTGGATGATGGCAGACTCTGGCAAACCAAGTACACACCCTGTGCATATGATGAAACTGTGCCACCTCCTGCCATCTGTAACATTGATGCTGGAACAGGATAGCATGGTACTGATGCACAGGGTGACTACATAGCACTGTAGTAATATTATCATGTTGTTAACTGTACAGTGTAATGATATTGTTATGGGTATATTCGAGCATGCATGATGCATTAACTATGTTTGTCATTGCAGTTTTGTATACACGAGTGTTAATTCCCAAAGTCTACTGTCTGCACATGTGCCACATGGCTGTTGTTTGTACCTGTGCCTGCATGTGTCGGGGTGTGGACAGTACGTGTGATGTTTGCATCACCGATTTGCAGGTGTACATTTGTGAACATGGTCAGCATGGAACATGACATGGTTTGACAGTATGCTGTGGGTGATATGGTTTCCACATGTCAATGGTCTGCATTCTGGTAGTATACACAGCTTACATAGCCTGACATTCAGTGGTCATTACAGGGTGTCTCCTCAACTGATACACAGATGTAGGAACCTGGTGTCAGTGATATCCCTGCAGTACTATAGCAGTAGCCATTGTTACTGAGCTCCACACATCCCTGGGAAAAATACCCTTTGGCATATAGCAGTCTCACGTACTTGCCAACACACTACGGTTATGTCTATCCATGACTGCAAATACATACAGTGGCCTACAATGCATTGTACACATGACACACCTAACCACCACAAGGGTATCATACGGACAGATACCTGTTGTCCAAGCCATGCTATATTGCTGTAACACAACTGTGGCATTGTCATCGGCATGTAGTTAACATAGTATCCCAACAGTACCATGTAGGTGGTATCACCCATCATATAGAACGGGTAATGGTGTGTACATGTGGACAGGTGTTATCTTGCCTATCCTGTGATATTCACATTTCAAAGGTATTCTGCAGTCCCTCGGTGTATCACCTAAGCAAGAAGGTGTCTGTATGCATATTGGCAACAGTTGCCATACACCTACACTGGATGGCCATCACTCACAGACTTTGCTGTGTTTTAACATGTCTGACATATACTCCAGACATGAACCTTCACCCACATTAATCTGTCAAAGCTTTCATGGGTGTGTGTCACATAGTTGGCCTAGGACACAGATCACTGCAGTAGCCTGCATTGTCACCAACATACATGTATGGCCTATGGTCTGGTAAGCTGCGGCACATGGCGGCAAAGGTAACAACTGTATTCATATGGGGCAGGCTTCGCACATAGGAACTATTATAGGTCACAGGTACATATCTGTATGTGGCAAACACATACCTAATGTGTGCATGGCAATTACTGTAATAATAATATGTCATACAATAATAAAAGGAAAACACACAACACATTCACAAACTGTGCGACAAATGCACACATGGCATTTGTAGGATTCAAACCCCTACCTAACTAGGTTATAGCACTTGAGAGAGAAACGCATTTGCGCAGCATACTATTCACATTACTGGATGATTTCCCTTCTCCTGCTGTATTTATAGGGTGCTGACATCATCTGTGTTTCCAAAGAAGAATTGCATCTTTTAGTGTGTTATCCCAGTCTTCAAAAAGGCCCTTCTTTTCACAGAGAATTGCATACACACACACACAGCTTTTGCAGGATTCAAACCCCCTACCTAAATAGGTTATGACACTTGAGAAAGACACATTAGCACAGCGTGCTATTGGCATTACTGGAGGATTTCCCTTTTCCTGCTATATTTATAGGGTGCTGACATCATCAGTCTTTCCAAAGAAGAATTACATCTTTTAGTGTGTTATCCCAGTCTTCAAAAAGGCCATTCCTTTCACAGAGAATTGCATACACACAGCATTTGCAGGATTCAAACCCCTACCTAAGTATGTTATGATACTTGAGAGAGACACATTAGCACAGCGTGCTATTTACATTACTGGATGATTTCCCTTCTCCTGCTATATTTATAGGGTGCTGACATCATCACTGTTTCCAAGAAGAATTACATTTTTTAGTGTGTTATCCCAGTCTTCAAAAAGCCCATGCCTTTCACAGAGAATTGAATACATACACACACACAAAGCATTTGCAGGATTCAAACCCCTATCTAAGTATGTTATGATACTTCAGAGAGACGCATTAGTGCAGTGCGTGATTCACATTACTGGACGATTTCCCTTCTCCTGCTATATTTATAGGGTGCTGACATCATCACTGTTTCCAAAGAAGAATTACATCTTTTAGTGTGTTATCCCAGTCTTCAAAAAGCCCATTCCTTTCACAGAGAATTGCATACACACACACACAGCATTTGCAGGATTCAACCCCCTACCTAAGTATGTTATGATACTTGAGAGAGATGTATTAGAGCAGTGCACTATTCACATTATTGGATGATTTCCCCTTCTCCTGCTGTATTTATAGGGTGCTGACATCATCAGTCTTTCCAAAGAAGAATGTACATCTTTAACTATCCCTCAGTATGGGGGATAACAATATCTGTGCATTCACAGAAACCTAGTTCAGGGTCACATATGCACACTGGCACTGCCAGGTTATGTTCTATACCATGCTTTGTGACCACAGGACTTGTGCCACAGAGCACAAGTAGGGGGTGTATCCATATACGTCACAGATACACACACCTCTGGGTTGGTCCCACTGCACTAAGCATGACAGGCCATACATATACACCTACGATTGTGCAAAACTGCCTTTTGGTTTGGTGTGTAGTTCAGACCACCCCCCCATACCCAGTAACCAAACTTGGCTTTCCTGGGAACAGTGTAGGATATGAAGGTCTTCACACACACCATTATAGCGGTTGACTTCAGGTACAGAAATATTGACTGGGGATACTACTCAAGCCCTCAACAACATCACCCTACAGCCACTACAATTTGTGAATCCATGTGCTATGGCACAACCAGTCACCACACCCACTAGGGGGACTACATATTGGACCTGATCATCACCAACATGGGGACTGTATGTTCCACACCAGAGGTAGAACCGTCATTGTTAAGATCAGACCGTAATCAACTTTCCCTGGACATCCATATCTCATCCCCACCCCCAGCCAAGGAAATCACTGTAAAGAATTTCTCAAAAGCACACTTTGCACTTGTGAAGACTGGGGTGGAATACTTCAAAGGCCCCGTGCTGGAGGTTAATACAGACCAATCTGCAGAATCCTTTACAAATGCATTGCATGAGCACCTGCAGGTATGCATTGATCATGCTATCCCACATAAAACCATGACTCCTCCAAAACAGGAGACCTGTCTGGTTGACCCCAGCCATATATAAGCTGTACAACAGAAGGAGGAAGCTACTACATAACAGAGCAGTAACCCACAGACCCAGATAGATCATAACCTCTCCTTTGCTAATAACATTGACAGAGAGTCATTGCTAAGAACTTTGTATAGCCCTCCTTCTCACATGGGTGTTTGCATGTAGATCATGGGGGGTCATTGTGGCCCTCTACTACTCACTCATCAGGCCCATGTTTGACTACAATGCCCCTTTTGGGGTGTACCTTACCCAACACCTGCGGCAACTACAGTGAACACAACAGTACCTCCGCAAGAGAATCATGGGCTACACACAGATGTCCTATGCAGCTCAGCTAAAGGATCTCCAGCTCTACTCAGTTGCTTAATGCCTACTCAGAGGTAATCTATGCTTGACCTACGCAGCCATTTCAATCCCAGAAGTAATAGACATGCTCCACCTCATAACATCCAAGACCCTTACAGCTACACACTCCAGGGATGTAAACCTCAGCACAAACATAAATAGGACATGCTGCAGGGACAGATTCATTACCCAGAGGCTCCCCTCACTCTGGAATTGAATCCCAATTAAAGTTAGACATAGCCCCGACAACCCTCTTCCAGCAAAATACAGCCGCATGGATGGGAAATTGCAAATTCACCCCTGGGATCTACACTGTGTCCCTGCTTGACAGAGGCAGAGCAAACTAGCCTTAAAGGGTGCCTTCTGAAACCTACTTTACAAAGGCACAGTAGGCTACTCTACTGGGGAGGCAGATGCCAAATACACTCTGCCTAGGCTTATGAATTCCCCAGGGCAGACAGCCTAGTATTGACCTCTGCACCTATGTTTATGTTTGGGATGCACAATATTTGTTGCTGCTACTGTTTGCAGGTCTTTATTGCCATAGCTTTCCCAGTTTCTATGAACAACTTGTGTATCTGCGCAACATTTTTGATCA
The DNA here is from genome assembly GCF_019279795.1 of Protopterus annectens. NCBI lineage: Eukaryota > Metazoa > Chordata > Ceratodontiformes > Protopteridae > Protopterus > Protopterus annectens. The sequence continues at coordinate 1,890,974,525 of NC_056732.1, read as the reverse complement.
TGACAGGGTTCCAGTATATTAATATATGTGTCTGTTGTCATTTAACTGTGTTCACAGGGTGGATTGCTGGATCGTGGGAGGTTCCTGGCTTAACACATACAACTGCTAGATATGTGTGACTGACTGCTATACTCAGACATGGCCTAAGTGTGTGAGCATGCCCAGTTCAGGCTTTCCATGGTTTGCTGCCTGACATATCTCATTTATCCGTGTGTGAGCATGCCCAGTGTGACCTTTCCATATGTTGTGATCTGAAGTCCACTACATTTGTGGTTGTGTGTGAACATGACCAATATTGACATTAATACTGTGTGTGTTGGAAGTCATGTTGAGTTCTTACTGCCAGACTCCTTTTTGTGTCATAACTCAACAGGGATTATGCTGTGCCAGCAGGGTTTCCATGGGATAGTTTGCAAAGACATGGCAACATTCTGTTATACTGGCTGAACACCGCAATACTGTCATGGTGTAGTGGTTCAGTACTTTTACTATGGTGCACAGTATCATGGGTTTGAGTTCCATCACTGCTGTAAATGCTCATACTGAGCAGACCAGACTAGTTAAGGGCCAGTTGGGCAACTATGAGCATGTTGCATTTTGTTCAGCTATGGCCTACTTAAACCAGGCTTGTCCGACATTGCTGTTTATTCACCAACTTAGGTGGACATTGCCAAACATTACTCCACATTGACCACAGTTGTACTAGTTGGTGTCTGTGATTGTTCATAGGTTCATACAAGGCTATATGCCCTAGGGCATTTATAATCCTAGCCAGAGTGTGTTTGGCTTTCAGCACACATTGAAAGTGGAGTTTGCCATGACATTTTTCAAGGTTAGTATACTGTGCCTCTGGCTAACAGTGACATAGAATTGATACCCAGGGTAAACCTACAATCTCCCATCCACTCATCAGGATTCTTCTTGAAGAGTGTCAATGAGGGACTCTGGCTAACCTGGAGTGGAAGTTTACTCAAGAGTGGGGGGAGCCTCTGGGTTATGAATTTGTCACTCCAGCATGTCCTAGTTATTTCAGTCCTGAGGTTCAGGTCTCTTGAGCGCGTAGCTTGATGGGATTCTGATTTTCCAAGGTGCGGCATGTCCATTGATTCCAGGTTGGACATGGCTTTATACATCAGGCACAGATCACCTCTGGGCAGGTGGTATGCCACTGAGTGGAGCTGCAGTTTCTTTAACCAGGCAGTGAATGGCATGTGTTTGAGCCCTTTGATCCTCCTGGTGAGGTACTTTTGTGGTCTTTCCAGCTGCTGCAGGTGTCTGAGAAGGTACATCCCACAAGGGGCATTGTACTCAATTATGGGCCTGATGAAGGATGAGTTAAGAGGCACAATGACCTCCCCTGATGTAGATGTGAATACCTTCATGATTAGGTGGGCTATATGAAATGTTTCTCTGAACACTTTGGCCACATGGTTGTCGAATGTGAGATTGCTATCGACTTGGGTCCCCAGGTCCCTTATCACTTCTTCCATACTTAATGGGTTACCAAATATGTAGTAATTTGTGGGCACTTAGTTTTTGACAAAGGGGAGGACTATACACTGTTTTGTGTTTAGCTTGATGCTCTGTTTCTATGAGACCCTTTTGTAGGATGCTTGTGTCAGCTGGTGGGTCGATTATGGCACCCAGTTTGCAGTCATCTACAAACCTGTTCACCAACAGTCCTTCAGTGTTGGCCTGTATCTCTGAGAAATATATACCAAACAAGGGAGGTCCCAGGACTGAGCCTTGAGGGATGCCATTTGTAGCTGGTTTGTGGTCTTACATGGCTCCAGCATTTCAGACCATGTGGGTTATGTCCTTGAGCCAGTTTGCAAACCATCTAGTGACATAGGGGTTTCTATCGAAGCTGGTGATCTTATCTATGATGACCAAGTGGGGTACTGTATGGAAGGCTTTTGCGAGATCCAGGTAGGCTGTGTGGACCACCATCCCCTTGTCAATGGCCTTGGGGACTGTTTCAAATTACTCAACCAGGTTTAAGAGGCAGGATCTGCCCTTAATAAAGCCAAAATGGGTAGGATCCAGTGTCTGTGTGTCCCCAATATGTTTATTTCTGAGGTCCATGATGATCCTTTCCATAGTTTTGCAGACCAAGCTAGTCAGGCTTCTGGGGCGATTGTATGCAGTATCCGTTGAGGCACCACCTTTGTGGCGAGGGTCCACTGTTGCTGTACACTGCTCTTTGGGTACATATCCTGTGTTAAGGCTGAGACTGAACAGTGGTTTTATGTGTGTGTACAATTCTTCTTGGGGTTCATGTTGGACGCAGCCCAGGACACCGTCTGGTCCCATTGATGCTGTGTGTTTTGCTTTGGAGAGGCTGGCTGTTACCTGAGCATCTGCAATGTCAGGGGGCCAGCACTCTGCTGGGATAGATATTTGCCCTTTTGGTGGGGAGGGGGAAGAAGTTTGCACTGAACCTGTCAGCTTGGATGTTGGAAATGTCTGTGGGTTTGGTGTACTGTTTGTCATTTTGGACTAATTCTGAGAATATCTGGGGATTCCCACACAGGTTCCTACAATAAGTAAAGAATGCCTTGTGATTATCCTTGGTGTCCTGTACAATTTTTATCTCACAGATGGCCTTAGACAATTTTATGTGTGGACGTTGTTTTTCAATAATACTGGTTAGAGACTCCTTCCCTTTTTGTGATTTGGATCTATCGTATAGTAGCTTCCTCCTTGTATTGTATGGTTTGTTTATGGCTGGGGTCCACCAAACAGGATGCCTGCTTTTGGAGGATTGGGTCTTGGTTTTATTTGGGATTGCATGATCCATGCATTCCTGAAGGTGTTCATAGAATGCATTTATAAAGGGTTATGAGGTCTGGGCCATATTTTCCACAGACACAGGGGCTGTGGAGGATTACACCTCAGGTTTGAGGAATGTGACATATGCTTTAGTGAAAGATTTTCACTGTGGTTTTCTGGCCATGGGCTGGGGTGGGGGTGTGAATATCCAGTGAGATTACTGTCTGGTGTGATCTTACCAGTGAGGGATACACTTCTGGTCTTGGGCATAGAGTCCCCATGTTGGTGATGATCAGGTCCAGTATGTTTTCCCCTCTTGTGGGAGTGCTAGCAAGTTGTTCCATAGCATTTTGGTTTATAAATTCTGGGAACCTTTGGGCTAGGGTGTTGGAGCTAGGGTAATGCTCCCAGTGTATGTTTGCGTAGTTGAAGCTGCCCAATATAATGGTGTTTGGGGAGACCTTCATATTTTCATGTATTCTTCAGTCGGCCAAATGTGGTTCCTGGGTTTAGGAGGAAGGTCTGTAGCAGGCTATGAACTGGAAGGCGGTTTTACCCACTGTTAGTTACATATGGGTAGTCTCTGATGCTTCATGCTGTGCCACCAACCTAGGGGTGTGGGTATCTTTAACAAATATTAATACTCACCCTCCTTTGGTAGTATGTACCATGTTTTGCAGCTGTAAAGCATGGTATGAGGTGTACCTGTGAATGCTAGGGTGCTCTTGGGAGCTTTGAACCAGGTTTCTGTTACTGCACAGATATCAACATTATCCATGCTGAGGAGAGTATGGAGTGCGTGCATCTTGCAGTTTAGACTTCTAGCACTGAGTAGCATTATTTATACTTTCTTATCCCTTGTGATACCTATGGAGGTGGGTTTGTCTTTTGAGGTTACCTAAAAAAGGCACTATGGGGGTGACAAGAGCATTTGGCAATATCCAATAGGCCACAGGTGATAGGTGAAATCCATCCCTAGCAAAGCATCATGTCTTCTCGAGCATGTCATCCCAGGCTGACATGCATTGAATCCCCTTTCACTGACACCAATACTTAAGCCAATTGTTGTAATTGATCATCTTGTCTTCATATTGTGGGCTCATGTTTGGTGAGGGTAGGATGCTACTGAAGGTCATCAAGTTTGCATATACGACATGGTGGTAAATGCTGTTTAGCACTACTTTACATTGCTTAACACATGGCAATCATGCCTCAGGTGGTGCTGCAGGGCTGCCTATGTCGGTTGCACATACTGCACTCCCTATACATGTTTGGAAACAGGTAGTGTCAAGTTTGGCATCCCTTTTACTATTATGTGCGAGTCTGAGAGAGGTATAATTTCCAGGGTTCCTACTGAGCCAGTGTGTGTGCTATGCATTGCCTCTTTGCCAAGGCCAAGGCATACTGGGCATGCCTCCTTCTGCCTACTGGGGCAGGCTCAGGTTGTTCCTCCTCCGAGTCATGCTCTGCCTGTGATGGCCTTTCACTGGTGGGGGGCTGTTTGGCCCAGGCCTATGCTGGTCCTGCTGCAGCTGTTTTCACAGGATCATATGTAGCATACCACATACCATGACAACTTGGGTACATGTAGTTGGTGAGCATTGCAAGGCTCCACCAGATGTGTCCAGGCACCGGAACCATGACTTGAGCAACCCAAACACACGCTCGATTACATTTCGTGTTTGTGCATGTGCCTCATTATGGCGTTCTTGTTCAGGTGTGTGTGCGTTTCTGATGGGTGTCATCAGCCACTGCTCCAGTGCATAGCCAGCATCCCCCACTAAGTGACCATGTGGGATGTCCCCATTGGCAAATGTCTGGTACAGCTGCGTCAGATGCCAGATATGGGAATCATGGTAGCTTCCAGGGCAGCCAGCACACACATTCATTATTATGCCCTGGGCATCACAGACGACCAGGCAAACACCCGCACACAGGCTTAGACGGACTAAAACTTGCTTATTCCGGTTAAAACACACGCACACCAGCGCAAACAAGCTTACAGGTCTTTAAACAGCCTTATACATGCTTACTCCGGCTTAAACGCGCACACTCTGTCTTACTCGAGTTTACAGGCGAGTATACCCGCTCAGCAAGAAACTTTGGTGTTATCCACAGTATACACCTTCCATTTCTTGGCTTTCCCTCGCCTACCTGTTGACACACCTCTTTCCATGATGTCTAACTGACACCTAACACATGCCACTGTCCTCCAATGAGCTGTACTACTTTCATACATACCCCCCTTGTGATGTCACTGTCCTCCAATGAGCTGCACTACTTTCATACATACCCCCCTTGTGATGTCACTGTCCTCCAATGAGCTGCACTACTTTCATACATACCCCTTGTGATGCCACTGTCCTCCAATGAGCTGCACTTTCATACCCCTTGTGATGTCACTGTCCTCCAATGAGCTGCACTACTTTCATACATACCCCCTTGTGATGCCACTGTCCTCCAATGAGCTGCACTACTTTCATACATACTCCCTTGTGATGTCACTGTCCTCCAATGTGCTGCATTACTTTCATACCCCCCTTGTGATGTCACTGTCCTCCAATGAGCTGCACTACTTTCATACATACCCCCTTGTGATGTCACTGTCCTCCAATGAGCTGCACTACTTTCATACATACCCCCCTTGTGATGTCACTGTCCTCCAATGAGCTGCACTTTCATACATACCCCTTGTGATGTCACTGTCCTCCAATGAGCTGCACTACTTCATACATACCCCTTGTGATGTCACTGTCCTCCAATGAGCTGCACTACTTTCATACATACCCCCCTTGTGATGTCACTGTCCTCCAATGAGCTGCACTACTTTCATACATACCCCCCTGTGATGTCACCTATCTCCTACCAATGAGCTGCACTACTTTCATACATACCCCCCTTGTGATGTCACTGTCCTCCAATGAGCTGCACTACTTTCATACATACCACCTTGTGATGCCACTGTCCTCCAATGAGCTGCACTACTTTCATACATACCCCCCTTGTGATGCCACTGTCCTCCAATGAGCTGCACTACTTTCATACATACCCCCCTTGTGATGTCACTGTCCTCCAATGAGCTGCACTACTTTCATACATACCCCCTTGTGATGTCACTGTCCTCCAATGAGCTGCACTACTTTCATACATACCCCCTTGTGATGTCACTGTCCTCCAATGAGCTGCGCTACTTTCATACATACCCCCTTGTGATGTCACTGTCCTCCAATGCGCTGCACTACTTCCATACATACCCCCTTGTGATGTCACTGTCTTCCAATGAGCTGCACTACTTTCATACATACCCCCTTGTGATGTCACTGTCCTCCAATGAGCTGCACTACTTTCATACATACCCCCTTGATGTCACTGCCTCCAATGAGCTGCACTACTTTCATACATACCCCCTTGTGATGTCACTGTCCTCCAATGAGCTGCACTACTTCCATACATACCCCTTGTGATGTCACTGTCCTCCAATGAGCTGCACTACTTTCATATACCCCTTGTGATGTCACTGTCCTCCAATGAGCTGCACTACTTTCATACATAACCCCCTTGTGATGTCACTGTCCTCCAATGAGCTGCACTACTTTCATACATACCCCCTTCTGATATCACTGTCCTCCAATGAGCTGCACTACTTTCATACATACCCCCCTTGTGATGTCACTGTCCTCCAATGAGCTGCACTACTTTCATACATACCCCTTGTGATGTCACTGTCCTCCAATGAGCTGCACTACTTTCATACATACCCCCCTTGTGATGTCACTGTCCTCCAATGAGCTGCACTACTTTCATACATACCCCCCTTGTGATGTCACTGTCCTCCAATGAGCTGCACTACTTTCATACATACCCCCTTGTGATGTCACTGTCCTCCAATGAGCTGCACTACTTTCATACATACCCCCTTGTGATGTCACTATCCCCAATGAGCTGCACTACTTTCATACATACCCCCTTGTGATGTCACTGTCCTCCAATGAGCTGCACTACTTTCATACATACCCCCCTTGTGATGTCACTGTCCTCCAATGAGCTGCACTACTTTCATACATACCCCCCTTGTGATGCCACTGTCCTCCAATGAGCTGCACTACTTTCATACATACCCCCTTGTGATGTCACTGTCCTCCAATGAGCTGCACTACTTTCATACATACCCCCTTGTGATGTCACTGTCCTCCAATGAGCTGCACTACTTTCATACATACTCCCTTGTGATGTCACTGTCCTCCAATGAGCTGCACTACTTTCATACATACCCTCCCTTGTGATGTCACTGTCCTCCAATGAGCTGCACTACTTTCATACATACCCCCCTTGTGATGTCACCTATCTCCTACTCTGTTCCTCCCCATATCCTACTCCTACACTCCACTGACTGTGCTCATTTGCTATGTAACAGTGTGATTCACTATCCCAACACTCATTTACATAGGATTGCCTACTAATGCTTGGTTACATGTCTTAGACTGGGCTTCTCCCCTTAGCAGCCCCTACCCGTGGCCATGTTGTCTTCAGCGTGCTATTCCCTTACATTGTAATTTAACAATTGTCATACATTCCATGTTTGTGGCTTTTATTGCCTTATTTTATGATTTTTATAGCGCACCCCATTTGCGCGGCACTGCTGTTAAACATTGGAAATCGGCGAAAAAAAAATATTTTTATTTTAATTTTGCATCAGGGAAACTTTCCAATGGCTGTATATTTGGCCATTGGCATGCTTCCTCAACCATATGCAACCTTTATTTGGAGCTGACAAGGCTCCATTGTGCTATTGGCAGAACGGTACTCAGTTGTCAACTGAGTACATTTCTGCAGCTAACACGTCTCCTACTCGGACAAGTTTCTGCTTCCTGGATAGCAAATTTACCTCATTTGCATGCCTTTCGGCTGCAAGTGAGGTAAGTTGCTTATCACAGCCCTCTCCGTGTAGGAGATGTGTTAGGAGCTGTCTTACACACCCCTACAGGCTGTTTGTGGATCACTCGGACATGATGGCTGCATGGATTCTTACTCTACTCGTAGACTCTGTGCAAACCATCGTGAATCTGGCCCCTTGTCAGTGATGTTTATATCACATCCATTCACTTCCACTGACATGTAACCTTGTGTGACCATCACATATGTATTATCATGTGTGTTTATATCATAATATAAATGCACAAGAGGAGTAAACAACAGTATATACTGTGCTGTCTATATATGTGCATACTGTTACGCTATTGACTTGTCTTGGAAGTGTACATACATTGATATATCCTATCTTCTAGACATTTCCATATTTACCATGCCCTCTTCCTCTTTATTCATTCCTAACATTCATGTCCATGCACACTTTTCCTGCTCAGTGTACCTTTCCTTGTAGTTCTCCTTGCCGTTTACCCTCCCTCTCCATTATTTCATTCTGAAAATAATTGTTTTAGTGTACATGGCACACAGTACACTTTTATTCACTGTATTGTTACTGCAGTATTTTCAACCTTGGTAGGCATTGTGGCTATCCACGTGATTTCGAGGAGCATGTTTACCTGCACTTGAACCTGAATGCTTCTTTGTGCTCATGCTGCTCTGCACGACAACTTGTTTGCATTGATGTCAGTGCTGTGAGCAGCATGAATATTCAGTTAGCACTGCTGTTCTTTGCAATAAATCATAAACATTGTGTAGACTTCACATAAGGCCTACTTTGAGAGTTTACTGAATCCTAGTGAATGTTTCCACCGTTATCTTATCGGCTGGTTTGGCAATAACGATATGGTCACTCAATTACTTTCAAGGATTCCACTTACCCTGCAACAAAATAAAAATATGAAACTTATTGCAAGATTTAACATACTCAATTTTTTTACTATGTTGAAGTATATCGCTGTTTTATTATTAAAGGCGGGAAAACATCTACAGCATAAAAACAAAGAAAGGCACATACATGGCAAAATGCAGGCTAAGACTTTTAATAAAGTGCTTTCACATCAGGTATGATGCTTCTTCCGACTTTCTAATAAAAACACCTGAACACAATTAAATCCCTTTACATCACTTCAAACTGACCAGCTGTAACACTTCACCGAAACTCGGTTGCAGAGCTGTAAGTGGTGAAGTTTTATAACTGGTCATTTTGAAGTGATGTCAAGGGATTTAAATAAATGTGTTCAGGTGTTATTATAAAGTCTGAAGAAGCATTGTACCTGATGTGAAAGCACTTACTTTATTAAAAGTCTTATCCTGCACTTTGCCATATATGTGCCTTTCTTTGTTTTTATACTGTGGAGATATTTGCTTTCATAGAAAGGCACTGAATCCTCTGTGGACTTTATTTTTTGGATTGCTGGAAAAACATCTACCCTTACATTTAACATTTCCTATGGCATTATCAAAAAATGTTAATTGTATTTTCTCAATTAAAAAACACACATCCAACATAATTTCTGACAAACTTCATTTTTGAAGTTGAAACACATTTTGGTCCAAAAGAAAGCACTGCTAACATTTTAACAGATTTATTAACAGTACCTAAAGTCACCACCAACCGAGTTTCCAGTTTACTACGTCCACCTTGCAGCTCCTGCTGATTGTCAATACGATTTTTATCCCTTCGGTTTTTATTTTGTTTCTCACTATCAGGTGGTGCAGCGGTAGCATTGTTGCCTCACAGCAAGAGGTTCTCCTGTTCTATTCTCGGCTGTAGTGCAGGGAGTGCCTTCTGTGTGGAATCTGCATGTCTTCCCCGCGGTTGGGTGGCGTTTGGAAGACATGCGTGATGGCCAGGAAAGGGTGTGCCTTTGCTGAAGACTGGGTGGGCTGGTAACTAGTCACCATAAAAAACCTACTACCAATCATTAGCAGACCGGAGTTGCACTGTGGCGACCCCTAACCGGGAAAAGCCGAAAGACAACTATCAGTACTAACAGTTTTTTATGGTCATCGAAGAAAACTGATTAGAAGAGTCTGTTTCAATCAGCGCATGATCTGAAAAACCTTGTTTATCCTTCCCAAAAGTAATCCCTCAAAGTGACTCTCTTTACTCTCACCTTTATGTTGGAAGCTTTGTCAAGTACTACCATCTTGATGACCAACACATTGAGATGACCCTTGGGACTCAGTCAGATGAGTTTTCAGTATTTTGAAAATTAGGTATTATGGTCTCAGTCAACTGAAATTCAGTATTTTGAGTTTTCAGTCATGTGAAGCAGAACCATTCCCTCACACATGTGGAATACTCACTTTAACAGTGCACCTCAGGCCAGTGTTGTTGACAACATGTATTGTTTAGTACTAATTGGGATGAGAACCTTCTGTACTATCAGTATACAAACCTATCATGGCATTTGCTTGTGATGTTGTCACTGCAGCACACCCATGTGTGCCACATGTGTTCATGTTTCACCTGTGCCCTATACAGATATGTTTGACAGGGCTGTGAGAATTGTTCCACAGTAATTAAAGAAGGTGCCTGGGATTGTGGAACCTGTTGAATAGCTGTAACTGTGTGCAGAGTAAAATGTGCACTAAATTTGTTAGCTAGTACATTAGCTATTTCCTTTGGGTCAGCAAATGCAGTAGTATTGCGGACTAGCTCCAAACATTACTGGATATTAGGTCTTAAATTCCAGACATAGTTAAACAAAGGTTTGCAGTTAATTTTGTTTTTTGTGGATATTTTAAGTTCATACTCAGCTTTGAGGTCTTTGTTAGTTTGCTTCAGTGTGGCCTAAAAGCAGGTAGAGTGAGACCTCCTATAAGCATTAAGCAGTTTCTGTCTCTTGTTATATAATTTATTTATATGCGCATTCCATCATAGGGGTTGTTTTAATTTCTCATTATATTTGAGGCACATAGGGGGTGCCTTACCAATAGGAGTATTTAAGTGGGAATATTAATCAGAGGTATAGGTAGCAGCCTGATAAATAAGATTCGTTAGAAGGGGGATTACAGCAGAATTTATTTAAGTCATCAAGTAACTGAAGACAGTTTGTTTGGAGAAGTCCCTAAACACTATGCTATTTACAGGGGAAGCACCACCAGTTTTAAAGGAAAAGGTCACTAAATTATGGTCTGATTTAACAAGGCATGAGGATACATATGGAGCTGTGTAAGAAGTGACCATATTTGTGAGGACCAGATGCAGGATAATCCAGGTAATGGCAAGCAGTAATGACAGATATTCTTACACTATAAAGAACCCATAGAAACCTCTGCACATTTTAAATACCTAGGACTCTAGCTACATCAGTAACTTAACCTTTAATGTTGCTTCATGACCATTAAATGAAAAGTTAATTCTGTATTGTTCTGGACAGAGAAAATTTCGCACCTCCATTCACCTAAAGGGAATAGGGAAAACAGTTCTAGCCCAGCTGACATATGGCCTCCCAATAACTGAAAATGTTTCAAGGAAAAAACTACTATACACATTTCTTACAATGACATATGCAGGTTTTCTTACAATGACATATGCAGGTTTATCACCCCCCCCCCCCGCACACATATACACACACAACACACTGCTGTTCTGTCCTTTCAAAGGCAAAATGCTAGCCCATAACACAAGAGTACACATTACTGCTTCTTCCACTAACATGTAAACTTCTTAACAATGAAACATTCAGTTTCTTCTCCAGCTGAGTCACTAAATGGGCAACTACTTATGACTTAGGTTCACAAAGCATCCTCTATTTGAACACCCCAAGGAACAGACTCCTCATCACAAATGATTACTTCTCAGTCATGGCTCTTCAAGTCTAGGAAACACTAAAAAATTCATGTAACAGAATTCACTTCCATTATTATGAACTGAAAATGCATCTACAAACAGGCCATGTGTAAATTTGTGCAGTCTGAAAGCATAACATGAATTTCCAAACATGCATCTCTTCTCACCTTTATTCCCTTCAGGGTTTCATGCTCATTCATTAACATTTGAAGTTCCTTTTTCCCACCTACCCCAACATTTCTTTCTCTCTCCTTAGATGTTGCTCACTCTCATTTGCTGTTTTCTCAGTACTTCGCATATGTGTGTTTTGATGTTTAATATGCATATTGTAAACAATGTATTTATCTACTCGTATCCTGACTTTTGTAAACTGAATTAACCAGTTTAACCAGTATATTGTCATTCACTATATATCTGATGTATCACATAACTAGATTCTGCTTGTACTAGGTTTCTTTAATCCCATACAACATTCAATGTTGTATAATTCTTATTTTGCTTCTGGGTCAGAAAATGGTTGACAGAGATCAGTGTTCTACCCTGGTTAACAAATGATAATAAAAGTAAACTAATCATTTAGCAATAACTGATTAGCTGATGATATGCAACAAGAGAAATCGGACATTAAGTGAAAATTAAAGTAGGGAAACAGCAGAGTACTTGCTGTTAGTAGAAAAGTACATTATATCTTGGAGTTAAGGTCAATAAAAACAGAGTGCTTACCTTAACTTGGAATCAAGTATATCATTGACTAAGGTAATAGAGAAACAATTGTATTAGTCTTTGGTCAGTTTAGGAGTTATGGACAAATTTACCTGTGAAAGTTGTAGTAAATGTAAGGTATGTGATCAGCACAGCTATCGGCAGCTAAACACGTACTGGCTGCTGGTGGTAGCACAAAAGTATCTCCGTTCCCCAAGTCTTGCTTGATCCTTTTAGTGGAGTTTTACAGTAGAGGCTATGAACAGTATGCAACAAGCATGCTGGTTGTGCAACAACACTGTTCTTTACTCAGCTATTTATTCCCCAAATGGAACAAGGACATTTACCTGAATTCTTCCCTTGCCCTCTTCTTTCTTGGTTTAAGCAGCAGGGATGCACAGTTTATAGCAGCTCATTAGAAGAGAGTGTCCAACTACACAAGTGCCCCCTTTAAATAGATTAGCTTTTTACCTCTTTTTTAATCAGAAATGTCCTCAACAGTCAAACCCAGGCAATTTCTAAAGAGACAATAAGACCTCTGTTTCCGACTTGATTATGCATGCTCTTCCCTGGATTTTACATATTTACTTACAAAGCTTTATTGATTTGTTGTGCAGTAAGGATCAGATGGAACAGCCTCTGGACATCAGTCGTATACTTTAAGCTCACCCATTGATAGTACCTCAGACTGGGTACATCACAAAGAAAATGACAGCAGTGCTATAAAATCCTAAGTTACCTATAGTCATACCCACCTTGTTTCCCATTTTTGCACATGGGGTCAGGGTGTCACCTCAACAGTGACCATCATCTAGAATCAATGTTCACAGTGCTGGGTGGCTATCCCTGCTGTGGTTGTTTTTCCATGCCACTCACACCTATGGGCAGTTAGCCAGCTCACCCACTGTCGCTAGTCTTGATATTCAAATAAGATGAAGCTTGGGTGTTTAAGATGTTTATTACACACAAACACATCAGAATGGATGACTGGAACATAAAACCTAAACTAACTGACTGCTACACACGTACATGCTTCCACTCTGGCTGCTCACACAAAATGGCACTCTGCTTGCACATGCTCAGTACTTATATGCACGTGCCAATGAACTACAGTGGCTTGAAAGGTACAACACACACACACACACTGATCTATACTTACTGCATGGCTTTGGAATGTGTGAAAACCCACATGAACACAGGTAGGACATGCAAACTCTTCACAGAAGGCACCCGGCTGAGAATTGAACCACAAAACTTCTTGTTGTAGAGTGACAAAGTTACCCACTGAACAACTTCTCTGTTCTTACCTCAAAATATATTAAAAAAATGTAGTAACCAATATAGAATCCAAAATCCAATGGCCAAAGAGAAATCAGCTATAAACCTTTAGAAATTTATTTATTTGTTTTATTTATTTTACATTTGCTGACCGGGCTAGTCTAACTGGATACATGTCCATTTTCAGTAGAGGCCCAGGGAGAAAAGCTCCAAGCAACAGTAATGACAAACAAAATACAGTATAGAGAAATATTAAACTGAAATTAGGGTACATTTTTTTTTCTTAAGGGTCAGATCTACTTATACCTGTTGTACATGTTCTCTGGTAAAATCAGAAAAAAATAGTGCCAGCACTTTAATCATGTCATGATATGTCTATAAAATACACCTTAAGAAAGCAAACAGGGCTGAATAACTGTGGAGGAGGCACTTCCATAATATTTTTTAATTAAGTTGTGTTCTGATTTATATCTTTAAAAATAACTTATTTTTACTCAGCTGCATTGGTATAGAGAGATAAAAGACATAATTAGGACCCGCATGAGTCAAGTTCAAATAGCATCCAGATGCCTGTTGGAGCTAGCAAAGGGCAGAAAGGAGTGCAGGTGGAGGGGAAGGAGATGAGTGAAGCACAGACAGGATTGCAGGTGGAGGAAGTGCAGAGGGAGGAAACAGGAGAGCAGGGGGTGGAGAGCAGTGCAAGAGGGAGAAAAAGGAATGCAGGGAGGACAGCAGTTCTAGTGAGGAAGAGGATTGCAGGGGTTGAGTCTGCTCACTTTTCTCAGGGTGAAGGCATGGAACATGTATCCAGAGGACACAAAATGAGGTACTTTGGAATGTACAGTTATTTACTGGCTCTGGTGGATACCAGGGAAATGTATCCAGTTATTTACGGTCTTTGTCACCGGTAGGGCTGGCACCTTTTGTTGTAGCTAAAACCATAGTAAGGCCACACCCCTTGCATCACCTATTCCTGCTCCTCTCCTGTCCATGTTCCACCCACTTTGTGGCATCACTATGACACTGGCAGACAGGAACACCCTCTTTTTCTGTTCCTGGTTCCTTTCAGCCAGTTTACTGTGCTTTTCTGTAAAAAAAAGCATAGTAGATCAACCGATTTAACAAACACCGATAGTCTCTTTCCTTTCTGAAACAAAGAGAATACCAGAGTCTGTACAGTGTTATCTGGACTACCAGAGAATTGATTTGATTTCCAGATAGCCCAGAAAAAAATGGATAGGTAGCAGCCCTAGTCACTGGGGTAATTTGCACTGTTATGTTCCTTGTGGAAGTACCAGTTTTGTCCAAAGTCCGGTGAACATCCTTCTGTAGAGTCCTCACTCAGCATATCTTTGGGTAGGTTAAAGACCTAGCAATGTGTTACGGATGGCTTTTCTTGGTTAGCTCTTACCCTGGTGAAAGAGACAGATGGGTCAATAACTTCAGATGAGCAGTGAAGGACAATAAAACTTTATACTCAGAATTATAAACAATGGCGGCTATTTCTGCATGTGGAGCCTTTAACATAGCAGTGAATGCAGCAGGAAACCTTATTTATTTAACATTTGTTTACTGGGAAAGTCCAACTTGGAACAAAGACAATTTTTAGTGAAGGCCCATGGAGAAATGCTCCAGACGCATGTCTTTGTAGCATGGAAGGAAACTGGAGCACCCAGACGAAACCCATCCTGAATGCAGGAAGGACATGCAGATTTCACACAGAAGTCACCCCAGCCGAGAATTGAACTGGAGAACCCCTTACTGTGAGGTGACAATACAACTGCTGCACCACTGCACCATCCATAGTAAAATCATAATATTAATATGAACTAAGAGTCAATGAGCTGTTTTACTGAATACAACTAATGCATATACCATAATAACAATGACCGTTACAAAAATCATGTAAAACTCTAATCAGACTAGTAATATCAAGGTATGTTTTATTAGATATGACACACATCTACATTAGAATTGTCATTCACGTTGAATTCATTCCAACATATCTTAAGCTGTATGAAAGCTGTAACCTTTGAGTATTCATGTTTTGATTTCATGTTAAGTGTTTAGTTTCACTTGAGTACAGATCACAAAAATAAGAGTTACGGCCTCATGCTGAAGATTATATAATTTGTTTATAATGTGTCTAAATGTTATGTAAGATTTGAAACAGTTAAACAAATGCACCATAGAAAACATCTCTTCTATAATGCTACTGAAAACATACCAGTAAGCTAAAATCACAAATATATTAGGCAATATGTCACAGACTACCCTGACAACCAGATTTTTCCCAGACTGATAGGTAAAATGCAAAACAGAAAATATGGTCAAAGTCCTCCATTATACACATTTAGTGTTGTAGAATGAAAATTCACAGCTCATGACTTTCCCAGAATGAAGATGCTTCTCTCATGAAAAACTTTTTTATAATTTCAAGATGTGTGCAGTTAAAGACCATCTTCAGCTCAGATGTGAACCTATAAAAATAAGATAAATGAAAATTAGTATATAATACACCACTAAGGTAGCAAAAATGTTAGCATTTTAGTTTCAGTGAATTGTAACATTAACTAATGCTATACAAATGTGTAGGTAGAAGTATCTTAAGAGCATTTGAGAAAACATTTTTAAATATTTGCCTAAGTTTGTCAAAATTCACTTAATCAAATTCCCCAGGTTTGCACAGAGGATGTATTTATAGGCAACAAGAAAAAATAGCAGTTAGCATATTTCTGCATGCAAGTCGTGAAATCTGTAGTAAGCATAATATGTGGGAACAGAGAGGGAATGCTTGAAGGTAATGAAGAGGTCTTTTTGTCTGTGGAACAGGAAGTACATGTAGCAGAATATTTCTTACTTTGTTGGGCATTATGCAATGACAAAGGACTACAAAATGACTGCAAAAAATGAAATATTATTGTAAGAAGTCACACAATGAATGAATAAAATTCTGTAAGAAGTCCTCTTTCTGCAGGGAATGTCACACACACACACACACACACACACACACACACACACACACACACACACACACACACACACACACACACATTGCTAGACACGTTGCATGACCCTACCTCACTCCGTTCAGTATTACCTATAGTTAGTTGTTTTTTGTTGATGCTTTTACTAGCTTAAGTATGTAACCCTTTGCCTTACAGTATTATTTTGTGCATTTGCTGTTTGTCATAATATTTATGCTCTGTATGTTTCTGTCTGCCTCCGTGCATGCATGACAAAGCTTGACTGCTGTTTGCAGTGTATATTTGCCTGTTCATGCTGCATGGACATTGCATTGCACTGATTGCTCCAAATGTATTTATTTATTTATTTGCAGTTGGTTTACCAGGATAGTCCATTGGTATGAGAAGAACATGTTTTCAATGGAGTCCTGGGGAAAAGCTCCAAAAAAAAAAATTACATTAAAATTTCAGACAAAGTTTACAAGAAAAATTGTATGCAAAAATATATACAGTAAAATTAGAGTAAAACACTGTTGCTACAAACATCCACTAGCCCTAGGTAGACATTAAAATTAATCATGCAGTTTCTAAGATGAAGATAAAGCATAAAATACAATAGTTGAATTAGAAACTAACTCTCAGAGTTTTGTTTGCATTAAGAACAATGGTAAAAAAATATGCAGTTATAGGTAATTTCTGAAGAAACTAAGTACCATCATTGCAAGCCTTGGGTAGTTATATGCAACACAGAAGTGCGTGATGCTGTTACAAATTATTTTAGTTAAACCTTTCCTCGGTTGTTTACAATGTAAGGTTTACACCTGATTTGTTTACATTTTCTGCATTTCTGCTCTGCTACATTCACTTAATATGTTTACAGTCAGACTGCCTTTTCTTACAGACTACTAAATTTAGGTAGGGTGAGAGCATGAGCATATCCATTTTGAAGCAAGATGCAAGTGTAGTGAGGTTTTGAAAGAGGAAAGGCTGGTAGTGGTGCAGATGGAGGAAGAGTTCCAGATGTGAGCTAGGGAGAAGAACAGTTAATTACCAGCTAGATGTAAGGGTTTGTGCTGTTTAATTAAGTTTTGTGAGTTAGATCTCAACAGTTGATAAGGTATGTACATTTCAGAGGTGCTTGTTAGGTAGAGACAAAGAGATGGGTTATGGATAAGTTTGTGGGCTTGGATGAGTTGGGTATAATTAAGGAAGTTGGGTAGCTCTAGCAAGCTCAGTTGGTGGAGAGTGTTATAGTGATGGCAAGAGACTTTATGACCTACAGCAAATTTAGATATTTTGTTGTAGCAAGATGAGAATTTTGTTTTAAAGGAAGATTGGAGGTTAGTAAGAATAGATGCACCATATAGCAGGGATGGGATGAGGTAAGAGTTGCCTAATGTTTTTCTGGTAGAGGGGGAAATGAAACAGCTATGGCGATAAAGCATATCTAGTTTTTTGTGGGTTTCTTTATATTGATTTGTATGTGTTTGTCAAATTTTAGTTGATCGTCTATGATTATTCCTAGTAGTTTTGTGTCAGAGACTATTTCTAGGGGAGTACTGTTTTTGCTAGTAATTATAAAGGACAGTTTGTCTAGGGAAGAGTTTTTGGATGGATTGAAAAGCATAACTTTTGTTTTGGTGACATTCAAAGCCAGATGATTGTCAAACATCCATTGTTCAGTCAAAGAGAAAGTGATTTATTTAAGGTAGGTGAGTGTTTTAATAGAGGGGGAGGAACAGATTATAGTAGAGTTGTCGGCTTATTGAATAAGACTGGAGTTTGGGATGGCTTGGTGAAAGTCATTTATGAAAATATTGAATAGGGGGCCTAAAATAGAACCTTGGGGAACACCTGTGGATGTATTGAGGAAGGGTGAGGAAACTTTGTTCCATTTCAATGCTTGTTGCCTATTAGTGAGATAGCTTGAGAACCACTGGGTGGCAGAGGGGGACAAGTTGAGTTCAGTGAGTTTAGTGAGAAGCAAGGTGTGGGAGATGGTATCAAAGGACTTTGAGAGGTCGATGAGGAGAGATGGTATCAAAGGACTTTGAGAGGTCGATGAGGAGAGTGGATACAAAGTGACCAGAATCATGGGTTTTGTTAATAGTTTCAAGGAAGGCGAGAAGAGCCATGGAGTTACTGTGGCCAGGTCAAAAACCATGTTGTGTTGGGGTTAAACATTGGTTGTTGGTAAGATAGGGTAGGGGTTGTTGATGGGCACACTTTTTTTCCATTAGTTTGGAAATAGGGGCTAGGATAGCAATAGGTCTAAAGTTTTGTGTGTTGTTGTTATTATTATCACCTTTGTGGAGAGGGATTATAAAAGCTTTCTTCCAGAGTTGGGGGATGTGAAATAGAACAATCGATTAGTATAGTGATAGGTAGGGCTAGTGCATCAGAAGCTACTTTTAGAAAGTATGAGGAGATTCCATCTGGGGCATTAGAGCCGGGTTTTAATTTTTGGAGAAGTTTTTTGATGGTGGACATAGAGATGGGATTGATGGTGAATGGTGGGGAATGTGAGCAGAAGGTGGAATTGGAGTGGGTGGTAGGTGCGGGTTGAGGAGGGGTAGAAGAATTTTTGGAGAACTATGACGTTAAGTTTATTGATGGAGTTTATAAAAAAGGAGTTAAATTGGGTTGCATGGTCCATGTCAGATGCATTTGGATTTAGACAAGGATTTTCAGATTTGCCAGGACTGAAAAGAGATGAGATTCCTTTCCAGAATAGCTTGGGATTAGTACAGTGGCTAGTTTGAAGGGTGGTAAAATATACTCTACATTCGGTAATAATAAGTGTTTTGACTTTATTTCGTAGCCATTTACATTCAGCAAGGGTGGTAGCATTTTTATTTTTTTTTATATAGTGTCCAAGATGCATCTCGAAGACGCATGGTGGCTAAGTGTTTTTGGTTAAACAGGGCACTGGGTTACTCTTAGTACGTTTAGTTCTTAGTGGAGCAAAGGAGTCTAGTAGGTTTATGAAGGTAAAGTTAAAGAAGGTAAGAGCATTGTCAAGGGGTTTAGAGGGTTCCAGTTGGTATTTTTAATGCATAGGTAAAAGTTTCAGGATTGAAGTTCTTTAAGCAGAGAGTGGTAATATAGGTATGGGTTAGTTGCACAGGAGAGGGGAGATGATGGGCAAAAGTGGGGAAATGGTCAGCTAGTGGATCTGGGAGAATGCTACTAAGATATTCTGGGGATGGGATACTAGAATTCAATCTATGGTGCTTTCACTAGTGAGACGGTCTGGTAGTGGAATTTATTAACTGAGTAAACTTGTACAAGTTGATGTTAAGTGAGTTGGTAGGGGATCAGTTTATGTTTACATCACCCAGGCTCGTGGTTTTATGAGTAATATTAGCAGAAACCCAGGAGAGTATTTCTTCAAGGGATGAGATGTTGTCCCCAGGGGGATGTAGAGAGAGAGGACAAATATGCATTTGCGCTTATTTAGGTGAAGTAGAGCTGGTATCATTTCTAAATTGCCGAAACTAGGGAGGGGTTTAGTATAGGGGTAACTAGGAGGGAGGCTGAGTATAAGAGTGCAACCCCACCACCTTTTTTATGGATTCTGTCTTTTCTTAGCATGTGGTAGTTGGGTGGAAGCAGCTCAGACTCTTTTATATGGGGATTAAGCTAGGTTTCTGAGAGAGAAAGAATGTCTGACTGGTTATGAAGGAGCCAGGCATGTAGGCTTAGAATTTTATTGCAGAGGCTTTGAGTGTTCAGGGTGGAGAAGTGAAGGGATTTACTGATTGCTAGAGAGGAATGGCATTCAGGTGTTGGATCTGCAGAGGGAGAGGGGCCAGAATTTGGGTGGATGTCTCCAGAGAGGAGGACAGAGATATGAGTTTGGGAGAGATATTGTCTTAGGTAGTGGTGGCTAGTGGAGTTAAAGGGTTTGATGGTTTGTTTGGCTGACATTATTTGTACTTAAATGTTTAAGGACTCTGTAGGGGAAGAGCATAATGGTATTGAAGGGAAGAGATAAGAGGCTATGCAGATGGGAACTTGTGTGTCATTAGTAATCAAGGATGCAGTAATATGGAAATGGTGGTGTATATTTCTGCCTTAGGTTAAGTAGTTAAGGTAAGCTAGGATTATTAGCAGGGATATTTGTGGAAGTATGGATTGCGATTTGAGGGTCATAATTGTTATCTGCTATACTCCTGATTAATGTAAATCATTTAATTCTCATCATTAAATTCTGAGTAGCTTGACAGGTAGCATGTTTCTGTTGGAGGAGAGGGTTATGACTTCTAGTCCTAAACCAGGTAGTTGGATCCATTTTCCAATACTGATGCTACAGTGCAGCATGAGGGGGAGTGCTGCCCTCTTTCTTGTCCCATCCTTCTGTGGGGGGGGGCACTTCACTCTTTAGTGCATCATCCTTCTGTAGGGGGGCATACTTACATACATATAAATATTTCAAGCATGGATATTAATGCCCTTCTAGCTTGCCAATATACCAAAACACTTGTTCCCATAATAGGTGTTCAGGCTGTTTTTAAAAATATCTAAACTAGTACTTGCTTTAAGGACTTTTGTAGTCTGTTCCATTCATCAGCTACTCTGTCAGAGAACCAATTAGTACACTTTTCATTCCTATAGAATCTTCTACAGAGGTTATCTGATGATTCTCTAGTACTTTTTGTTAACCCCAAACATTCCCAGAGGTAGTTGTCCCCAAATGCCCTATGTACCTGAATAAGATCTCCTCTTAGATATCTGTAAGAGACACTGTACAAGTTCAAATTTTATAGTCTTTCATAATAACTTAAATTTTCACATCCATGGATACCCTAGGTATATTTCTGCTGTACTCTTTCCAGTTTACTCATGCTTGCTTTCTTATAGGGCTTCCTTGTTATTCCGGTCTCAAGTTTGTGTCCAATGTAACTAACAAACAATCCTCTAGATTCAGTAAACTCCATGCAGGAAGAGTGGCTTTATGTCCATGTAGCACACCAACGTGCCTTGCATATTCATGAAGGTGCACTGCTGTGTAACCTACATGGACATGAAACATGAATGAGTGCAGGGGGCGTGTCCCAGCAGTGTTTGCACAGTAAACACATCCCCTGCTCTCAGGAAGTGCCATATGGCACTTTGAAAATAAAAACAGTGTCCGCGGACACTGTACGTATACAATAACAGTGTCCGTGGACACTGAATGCAAAGAAACCAAACAGGCACACCCCACAAACAGGCCAGCACAGAGAATGTCCAGATCGGCATGTCAGTATACATGCTGGCATACCAAATAAGCAAGCATATTAGAGGAAACATGTTTTAAGGGCCCTCAGTTGTGGCTGGAGTCCCCCCAGTTATTATGTATTTGTCCAGTTGTCCTGCCCTAAGAGGCTGATAGCTATATGCATACTTTAAAGTAAAGAAATAGAACATATTTTTTCTATCCCAAATAAAGTGTAAGCATAGCTGAGCTGGTGAGTGCATTGCACAGCTGTGCGCAGCATAGCATAAACATCCCAAGGAGCTAAATAGAAATATACAGCTAAATTTCCCAAAGTGTGATAGCGTAGTGGTTAGAGCTTCTGCTTTGTATGTAGTCTTTCTCGGTTTGAGCCCTAGAGCTTCCCCTTTGTATGTAGTCATTCTCGGTTTGAGCCCCAATGAAGTCTGTTCCCTTTTATATGTGAAAGCAATAAAATATTTTATTTTGCATGAAGAAATGAAAAAGGGTACAGCCTCCTGCCAGGTAAACGCTCCTATTCAAAAAAGCAAATATAAAAAATCCAACAAGTGTAGAAAGGAGCGACGCTGATCTCTTTGGCACAAAAAACAAAAACTATATTGTAACAGAGTATTCAAGTCCCAAACAAAAGTGGTAATCCAGTAATGTCCAAGCAAGTGGTAATCCAGTAATGTCCAAGCAAGTGAACCACAAACACTAGTGGCTTAAAATCTTTATTCCATCAGATAATCGCTTTCGCTGCTAAGAGCTTCTTCAGATCTATTGAATGGTACACAAGTTAAAATTCCCCAGTATATATATGGGTGTAACAAGAGAAACAATTAACACAATTGACACAATTAAAAGGGAAATGTTAAGAATCTCATATACTTGGCAATACTAAAAAATGTAGGTATATGAGTGTAAGTGTTTATATCTAACATTCAAGGGTGAATAAAAATGAATAAATAGTATAATACACACACACACACATATATATATATATATATATATATATATATATATATATATATATATATATATAAAAAAGACAAATAAATCAAAAAATGTAAAAAGTTAGGTATGCTAAAATATCATGTCATGGGCTGCAGGAAAAATCCTACTTACATCTAAATACTGAAAGCATTTGTAAGTTCCTTAATTATTCAGTCAGAACATATACACTTAAGTGCAGCAAAAATGTGTGAATATAGTCATTTTATATTCCTGCGTCTCCTCAACCTGGGTTTAAACGAGGCTCTCTCATTCAGGCCTAACCCACTGTCAGCTCTTAATCGGACAATCCAGTCACTTTCCTTACTTTCAGTTTGACTACTAATGTCACCTCCTCTTTTGTTCGGTGTTACAACCTCTAAAACCCTGAATAAGAATGTGTGTGTGTTGTCATAAAGACTCACATGTTTAGCTAAGACATTATGGCTAGAACCCTTCCTGATGTGGTATATATGTTCCCTCATTCTATCTCTGAGCTTACGGTTTGTTTTGCCCACATAGAAACTAGAGCAGGCTTGACAAACCCCAAGATATACCACATTACACGTCATGCAGTCTGCAGTTGTATTAGTTCTAAACACTTTGTGTGAATCAGGATGTGTAAACTCAGTGGCTGTATCAATATAAGAGCAAAAGTTACAATGCCCACATGGCATAGTATTCCCTGCCACCTCGTCTCGTCTAGTGTGTCTCAGATAGCATAACATCTGTTTAAGGTTACTCTTATTTCTATATTGGAACCTCGGAGTATCCCCAACAATCTTTCTGAGATCATCGTCTATCTGTAGAACGGTCCAAAATGTGTTAATGATATCTCTGATCTCGTTATGGTCAGATGTGAACGTAGTAGTAAATTTCACAATACGTGGGGTAATTGTACCCCTATCAATAACACCTACTTGCTCCATGGGTCCAAAGTAAGGTGTAGCTATAGTCTGTCTTAAATCTTGTATATTTTCTAAGCTCTTACTGACCTCTGCAGTGCTATAGCCTCTATCTGTCAACCTTCCCTTCAGGTTATCTAACTCTGACAGGAAAACCTGCTGGAGTTGGATTTAGTCTGGAGGCTCTAATGGCCTGACCTTTAATAATGTTCCTAAACACAAATGCTGGGTGCATACTAGATCTCATTAATAAGGAATTACAATAGCATGATTTTCTAAATACGCCAGTATTGATGAGGCCATTGGGGAGCTTTTCTATATATAGATCTAAGAACTCAATGCTATCTAATGAGTGGTTCATGGTAAATGTAAGATAACTGGTCAACTCATTCATTGCCTCCAGCAATAATTGCAGTTCATCTATTGAACCTTTCCACAGAATAAAGACGTTGTCCACAAAACGTCTGAAAAACATTACATGCTGTTTGAAAATTTCAAGATCAAACAGGACTTGCTCTTCCCAGTGAGCTAAAAACATGTTGGCATAACTATTCGCGCATGGTGTCCCCATTGCTACACCATCCACTTGTCTGTAGATCATTTCATCAAAGACAAAGATGTTATTTTCCAACACTAGTTCTAAAAAATGTACCAATAGGTCAATCTTGACCAAGCTATAGTCACTGTGTGTTTTCAAGTAATCAGATATATATACAAGGCCAACATTGTTGGGAATAACAGTAAACAGTGATTGTATGTCAAGTGTGACAAAGACACAATCTCCTATCGAATTACTTTGTTCAATACATTCATAGAGGTCCAACAAAAACTGTTTGGAGTCCTTTAACACATACCTGTTGTCATTAAGGATAGGTCTTAGATTTTTCTCTATATAGACTGAAAGATGCTCAGTGATCCATCCACGACCAGAAACTATAGGTCTCATGGGCGGGTCACGGGCATCTTTATGTATCTTTGGTAGACCGTGCATGATAGGAATCATGGGGGCCTTGATGGTAAGGTACTCATAAAGATCTTTATCAATCAAAAGACTCATATGTATATCAGATAGTATATCTTTAATGTGCCTTATGATCTCTATGGATGTATCAGATGTAATAGTTTCATAAAAGCTGTCATTCAACATATTCTTCATTGACTGATAATAATGCATGATATCCATGACAACAACTCGGCCACCTTTGTCTGCCGGTCTAATAACAATGGTATTAATGTCCTGCAATTTCCTAAGACTGATCCTCTCTTTGTGGGTTAAATTATCTCTCTTATGGAATCTCTTGTTCGGACCTTTATTATAGTATTTATAAAGTTCCTCCTCTGAGGCTGGGAACGTCTCTACTAATGGATGGTTTACAGGTATATACTCACTTAGCTTCTTAAAAGCAAACTGCCTATCTATTGATTCACCTATATCAGAGCCTTTATGTATAAGCTTAAGCATGACGTTCCTACAAAACAATTTTAAGTCTGTCATGGTTTCAGTCAGGGCACTGGTGCTATTGGGGATGAAATTCATCCCTCTACTCAACAATTTCGCACTTAAACGTTAGTATATAATCTATCCAGTATAATGTTAACAGATGATGATGCGAAATTGTTGAGTAGAGGGATGAATTTCATCCCCAATAGCACCAGTGCCCTGACTGAAACCATGACAGACTTAAAACTGTTTTGTAGGAACGTCATGCTTAAGCTTATACATAAAGGCTCTGATATAGGTAAATCAATAGATAGGTTCTTAAAAGCAAACTGCCTAAGTGAGTATATACCTGTAAACCATCCATTAGTAGAGATGTTCCAGCGCCTCACAGAGGAGGAACTTTATAAATACTATAATAAAGGTCCGAACAAGAGATTCCATAAGAGAGATAATTTAACCCACAAAGAGAGGATCAGTCTTAGGAAATTGCAGGACATGTTACGGCAGACAAAGGTGGCCGAGTTGTTGTCATGGATATCATGCATTATTATCAATCAATGAAGAATATGTTGAATGACAGCTTTAATGAAACTATTACATCCGATACATCCTTAGAGATCATAAGGCACATTAAAGATATACTATCTGATATACATATGAGCCTTTTGATTGATAAAGATCTTTATGAGTACCTTACCATCAAGGCCCCCATGATTCCTATCATGCATGGTCTACCAAAGATACATAAAGATGCCCGTGACCCGCCCATGAGACCTATAGTTTCTGGTCGTGGATGGGTCACTGAGCATCTTTCAGTCTATATAGAGAAAAATCTAAGACCTATCCTTAATGACAACAGATGTGTTAAAGGACTCCAAACAGTTTTTGTTGGACCTCTATGAATGTATTGAACAAAGTAATTCAATAGGAGATTGTGTCTTTGTCACACTTGACATACAATCACTGTTCACTGTTTACTGTTATATATACAAGGCCAACATTGTTGGGAATATCTGATTACTTGAAAACACACAGTGACTATAGCTTGGTCAAGATTGACCTTTTGGTACATTTTTTAGAACTAGTGTTGGAAAATAACATCTTTGTTTGAAAAGATCTACAGACAACTGGATGGTGTAGCAATGGGGACACCATAGGCTCATAGATTAGTACTAAGCTAACTGCCCTTGTGGGCCACTTTAAGCCTAGCCAATTATCCCTTGTGAGACTCAAACCCTGCATCTTGTGTTTGTAAGGCAAACACCTTAACCATTAGGCCACTCTCCCAAAAGTTATGCCAACATGTGTTTAGCTCACTGGGAAGAGCAAGTCCTGTTTGATCTTGAAATTTTCAAACAGCATGTAATGTTTTTCAGACGTTTTGTGGACGACATCTTTATTCTGTGGAAAGGTTCAATAGATGAACTGCAATTATTGCTAGAGGCAATGAATGAGTTGACCAGTTATCTTACATTTACCATGAACCACTCATTAGATAGCATTGAGTTCTTAGATCTATATATAGAAAAGCTCCCCAATGGCCTCATCAATACTGGCGTATTTAGAAAATCATGCTATTGTAATTCCTTATTAATGAGATCTCGTATGCACCCAGCTTTTGTGTTTAGGAACATTGTTAAAGGTCAGGCCATTAGAGCCTCTTGATTAAATCCAACTCCAGCAGGTTTCCTATCAGAGTTAGATAACCTGAAGGGAAGGTTGACAGATAGAGGCTATAGCACTGCAGAGGTCAGTAAGAGCTTAGAAAATATATAAGATTTAAGACAGACTATAGCTACACCTTACTTTGGACCCATGGAGCAAGTAGGTGTTATTGATAGGGGTACAATTACCCGTGACAGAAATTTACTACTACGTTCACATCTGACCATAACGAGATCAGAGATATCATTAACACATTTTGGACCGTTCTACAGATAGACGATGATCCCAGAAAGATTGTTGGGGATACTCCGAGGTTCCAATATAGAAATAAGAGTAACCTTAAACAGATGTTATGCTATCCGAGACACACTAGACGAGACGAGGTGGCAGGGAATACTATGCCATGTGGGCATTGTAACTTTTGCTCTTATATTGATACAGCCACTGAGTTTACACATCCTGATTCACACAAAGTGTTTAGAACTAATACAACTGCAGACTGCATGACGTGTAATGTGGTATATCTTGGGGTTTGTCAAGCCTGCTCTAGTTTCTATGTGGGCAAAACAAACCGTAAGCTCAGAGATAGAATGAGGGAACATATATACCACATCAGGAAGGGTTCTAGCCATGATGCCTTAGCTAAACATGTGAGTCTTTATGACAACACACACACATTCTTATTCAGGGTTTTAGAGGTTGTAACACCGAACAAAAGAGGAGGTGACATTAGTAGTCAAACTGAAAGTAAGGAAAGTGACTGGATTGTCCAATTAAGAGCTGGCAGTGGGTTAGGCCTGAATGAGAGAGCCTGGTTGAGGAGACGCAGGAATATAAAATGATTATATTCACACATTTTTGCTGCACTTAAGTGTATATGTTCTGACTGAATAATTAAGGAACTTTCAGTATTTAGATGTAAGTAGGATTTTTCCTGCAGCCCATGACATGATATTTTAGCATACCTAACTTTTTACATTTTTTGATTTATTTGTCTTTTTATATATATATATATATATATATATATATATATATATATATATATATGTGTGTGTATTATACTATTTATTCATTTTTATTCACCCTTGAATGTTAGATATAAACACTTACACTCATATACCTACATTTTTTAGTATTACCAAGTATATGAGATTCTTAACATTTCCCTTTTAATTGTGTCAATCATGTTAATTGTTTCTCTTGTTACACCCATATATATACTGGGGAATTTTAACTTGTGTACCATTCAATAGATCTGAAGAAGCTCTTAGCAACGAAAGCGCTTATCTGATGGAATAAAGATTTTAAGCCACTAGTGTTTGTGGTTCACTTGCTTGGACATTACTGGATAACCACTTTTGTTTGGGACTTGAATACTCTGTTACAATATAGTTTTTGGTTTTTGTGCCAAAGAGATCAGCGTTGCTCCTTTCTACACTTGTTGGATATTTTATTTTGCATAATTAGGTAGTAAATAATATATATTTGTCAACCAGGGTGGTGTAGCAGGTCCAAAAGTGAGGAGTCAGTCTAGTAAAGATGTGAAACCCTCATATAAATACAAGTGTCCTATACAGTATAGTCACACAAGAAAATAATGTAATGAAAGCACATAAGGGGATGTCATGGAAAGTAAACATACATATCATAATGTCAATAATGAATTAACCTCACAATCCTTATACTCCATAAAATGAAAGCTGAACAATGCTAAGTTGTGCTCCACTATGCTTAGGTGGTGTAAGCATTGCTTAAATATAAATGCTAAGCAATAATTAGCATAGCTAACCGGATTTGCACACTGGTAAGCAGTGCTTAGCATCTACCCCTTTAAGCAATGCTCATCTTAGCCGAGCGTGTTTGTGCACTGCTTAGCTTGGCTCAGTATATTCAAATTATCCAATCATGGCAAAGGATGGGAATTCAGCCCTATTTAAACCTCACAGGTGGGAATACAGCCATAACCAGTTGTAGCTAATCACTGCAGGCACTGCAAAGTGGAAGCCTGGGACCATTTCACATGTGATCTCATTAGTGCTACTGGCATCCCTCGAATTGGTGAGCAGGTCCTGCACCATTATGCTAACCTCAAGCATAGGAAGAGGGAGCTCTTGGAACAGTGGATCCAAGATGCATGGGCATAGAATGTCACAGAATTGTATCAGTATTACTTATTGTTCACCAAAGTCTAGCCTGAGTATGTGATTGATAGGTATGCATAAATGTTTCTTTATTGCCTGTACAGCTGCAGATGAGAGGGCCATGAACATACATGCACATGCAAACAGGCTACTAAGGTTGTACCAGGAGGCTGGTGAGTACAAATCTAGCTTGCAGTATTCAGGGCAAATAAATAGAAAGGAGCAGAATGTCAACTACTAGGCAAAGTGTGTACTGTGTGAAATGAATAAATGACCATTAGCAGATTAATAGTGATGTACAGGATATTGAACAATAAAAGTCTCAGAACCCTTCAATAAAAGTAAAAATCCCAGACTGTTGTGTTTACTTTGTTATGTTGTGGTAGGAATATAAATGTGTACAGGTTCTACATAGAAACCATGGCTCTGACATCAGGAATGAAGTGAGACTCATCTGACAACGATCGTGGAGCTGTAAAACAGGTGAACAACTATATGAAATGTGCCATGCACCAAGATCTGAAACCTGAATAGTAAGGTGTAAAATCCAATACTGTATCCCCTGCAGCAGAGCTTTGTGTTCATTGCTTTCCAGATTGTAATATGTCAAAGTATTAATACACAGTAATACACAGTAATACACAGTACAAGAACTATCTGCCATGCATGAATGTCAGAAACACAAAGTCAGATTGTTGAAAGTAGAGAGTAGTAGGGAGTAAAAAGTCAAACAAGAGTTAGCACTTCAATAACTCGTTGTGATGAAACACAAGTGTGGTGTACCTTTTTAGCATAAATAAAGGTTTGAATCCTGGCAGTGGTAGTAAGCTGAATGCATATTGTCACACAAGAATGTGAATATGTATAGAAATAGTCAGGTACTGTTAACAGAAATTTCCTCCACAGGTCTGCCAGGTAAGGAAATGTTTGTAGTAGCCGTAAGGAGGCATTACTAATATACTCTGTGTACAACACTTCCACTGTCCAACCCCAGGCCATAGGTACAAGTAAGGTGAGGTCAGGCCTGGAGAGTAATGATCAGTATACTTGTGAAAAATAGAAGTCTAGAGAGTTGTGAATTGCCATCTCTCACTTTCCCCCACCCCTATCTGCATCACTAATGTATACACATAAAAAACAGGCATGTCTTTCTCCAAACCTACTGTTGGTACTTATGTTTTATTGTTCTATAAATATTGAATTGCTTGAATATTAATGAACCTCTTTCAAATAATATCATTGGTTGCCTGCTGCTGTCAGTGTAACTTGCATGCCATTATAATGCCTATTGTTCCATATATGCTTGTGTTCTGTTTGCTATGCAACTGTTTCAAAACAGTTTTATGGGGTCAGTTGGAACACCCATGCATGCTGTTATAACTAATCTGGAAACATGTTGTTCATGACTAACCAACATAGTTTGAAAATCCTGAGTACCATAGCACATCTGGGAAGGCATATCCCAGCGGATCCACCTGTCCTGCCTCATCTGCCATGACAAGGGGGCCCCAGCCTGTCTGAGACCCAACTTGGGCCTTCCTTATCCATTGGTCCTGCAACACCTTTGTGTGGAACCACCTCAGGGGATGGGGCTCACTCCCCCAGTAGTGGGTGTGGACAGGAGACTTGTCACCTGAAATCAGGTCTGGGGTTTGATGCACAGTGCCATCCAAAAAGAGTTTGGTGGTCAGCTGCGCCAGCTTGAAGGCCACCTAGTGCATCTTAAGAGTAGCATAATCCTCCTGTTCAGCCTCCAGTACAGCCACCTTTGAGGCAGTGAAGTTAGAGTGGTGACTGTCCATGGGTGGGGACCTCAGTCCCACTGTTTCCATCTGGGGGCTTATGGGCATCTGATTCCCAACCACCCTCCCCGTCCAAGGTGTTTGCCCCCCCATATATGTCATATACCTCCCCTGTCTGCTGTCTTGTCTGCCTTGTCTGTCTTCCTAACCAACTTACCTCCCTAAATGTAGCTACTATCTTTCACCAACATCCCACTCTCACCTTAAAAAAAGGCAATCTGTTCCCCCCCAAAAAGTTTTGCCCCATACATAGCTGTCCATTTCGCAGACATGTCCACTGGACACTTGTAATCCAGTCCAAATGGCATGACAACACATTACTGTTGTCCTCATCCCTCTCTCAGGGGTTTGAGTGTCCAAATTCACCTCCAAATTCTGTAGACATTCACAGCTGTTGCTGTAGAAGAAATGGAAAGCTATGGACCTTTCCTACACCCATCCTGCACATCCCCAGCTACCTTTCATACTGTACTTCTCTCTGCATACCCCTTTTTTCACCACTTTCCTATCACCCCTTTTTCGTTTCTTTCAATGAAATTAGCGTGGGGGTAAATTAATGTAAACAACACCAAGTGAAGCTAAAAACAGACTAACCATGATTTAGCATTGCTTAGCGTTGCACAAACCCACTTACAACTGCTTAAAAGTGACTTAATCACTCTATATACAACAGCCCTTGTTCTGCCCAGCAACAAAGTAATCAGCCCTGCCAAGCCTCAACCCCAGGATGCTGTGTTGTACAATCACAGCAACATACCACTACACCATCTAAGCTGTAGGAAGTGCTGCTGATTTTTCAAACCCATCATGCAACAGAGGCATACAACAATACTGAGAAAGCTCTGTGGAATCATGTGTTGTATATAGACATACACACACATGTCTGTTGAAACAGATATATAATATACACACATTATATATACATATGTATGAAGGAAGGAATATGTATGAAGGAAAGAATACACACATACACACATACATCACAACAGAACAAAATTATGGGCCAAACATCCAAACATTCAGTGAAAATCCTGTTAGTGGAGAGGTATGCTCAGAACCCCTTAGTGCAATGAATCTGGACCAAGACTGACAAAGGGGGGGGGGGCAAAGGCATGTCAATAGAGACATATCCAAATTACATTTTATTTATTGCATTTGTTTACAGGGAAAATCCACTGGGCCTAAAAGAGCCCATTTTTGGTGGAGGCCCAGGAAGAAAAGCTCCGACAAGAACATAGATGCAGAAAAAAAAATTTAATTGGTACAGAAGTAGAAACAGTGTTACACATAGTGCGTACAGTAATATATACAGAATATATACATAAAAGCAGGAATTTAGTTGGTTGCCAGATGCATTCAGAGTGGTAAAAACTGAGATAAATTAATTAGCATTATTGTACCAGTATCAATAAGTAATGAAAAAAAAATAATAAATACGGAGAAAGTATCATTAGTCACTTTTAGTAAAATTCATAGGAATTTAGTTATACTATAAGGAGAAGGAAGAGGTTAGGTTATAGAGCAGGTACACAGCCAGGAAGAGCTGAGATGATTTTTCAGTATTTGTTTGAATACTGAGTAGATAAGGTACACAAGTAGAAAAGCTGAGAAAGTTGCTGTACTAATAGTTAAGTCCTACCATACATTGACTGAAATATCACAAGTCTGGGACTCAGTTTCTTCTCAGTAGTTAGTTACCTCAATCCTCACATCATCCCACTGATGTGGCAGGAATACATACCAGTTATGGGGACCAGACCAAAGATATTGGCCAGACAACTGTACATCCTACAAATGTGTGGACATAACACAACATTAGGGAAACTACACTGAGCTACCAAGCACCATCCAAACTACAAGCAGACTGACATAACACTACCCAAGTCCAGCTCTGGGGCTGTACACATGCATTAGCAAATATAACAGGCACTACAGGGATGTAACACCAGTGGAAAAGAGACACTAGTGTGAAAGTGCATACCCACATCCAATTGCACCACAGTCACAATGACATACCAGTAAGCAAACTGAACACTACAGTATAAAGACTGTGTGAGCAAAAATATCCTGATTGCCACTCACACATTACCCCTACATATACTGGCCCAAGCCCCAGTATAGTGGGAATCTTGGGGTGTTATGGGACGTGTCACAGTCTGCCCGTACAAACATATAATGGCTGATAGGGAAACAAACTAGAGAAGCATGCACAGTCAGATAGAAAGGAGCCATGACACTCACATGTACCCCCTCCCTACACAGCCACACTGCTACACAGTCCTGACAGTCTGTTAATGGCCAGACATACACAGACTTCTCAAATGTACAGTTTCCCACAGAATGTACAGGCGCAGGGCTCATAGCTATGGCCTCTTCCCCGTAACATGTCTGTGGGTCTATTATATCACTGGGATGGTAGCAGGAATGAAGGCGATAAATGATACTAAATACTACTGAGCCTCATACTGCGTGACATCTGGACAAAGCCTGACATCATTTCGGGACAGAGGCCCAAACACAGGTGTATATTGGACATATTGCTGTTATAAATGGAGACAGTTGCTGGTGTTACTGGGTTTGTTGTAACATATCCTTTGAGGAATATGAAGTCAGTAATACCAATGAATGTTAGTATTTACTGACGGCATTCCCCAGTCCCTTACTTTTTTGCCAAGGACAACAACTGTCTGGGGAACACACCAAACATAACAGGCAAACATGTGGCCAGTCTGTGGACAGCATGCTTGTTGAGCGGTATTTCAGACACATATCACTGTCAGATGTCAAGTCACTCAGTAAATGCATGTCCAGATGAACCCTGTCATTCTAGCAACCCTCCATGTGTGTCACAGCACTAATGACATGCAATCTGTACCCAAGGCTGGAGCTTTGTCCCCCATGTTGTTGGGCTGTCCCAACATGTCCTGTCAAGTATTCCCACCTACTGTCTGTGAAGCTGTAGCGCCCACACCTCTGTAATATCCCTCGCACAGGCAAGGAAAGGAAGCAAGGCCCACATGAAGGATGTCCCATATGATGGAACTAGCAGCAGTGTCCAGACCCACAACACAATACTATGTGGGTTCCTACCTAGCTGTATGGCCGCAGCAATATCTGACAGGACAACATCAACCCCTCAAGGTAGGAGCAACTGGTCTTATAAAAAGAATCTACAGTTGTACTTATAGATATGTTACCAATTCATATGAATTGCAGAAGGAGTCACTACTGGGCACATTACAGGTGCTGCAAACAGCACTTTTGGCGAACATCAAAGATTGAAACAAAACTAATTTCATGAACTTTAATCATACTTTGAGGTAGGAATGGGGTCCATTCCCATCATGGTATTAGAAACCCAAAAGATTTGGAGAAGTTTAATAAATAAGGAAAGACTTAGAAGATATGAAGATAAATATAAGGGAAAAGCACAAAATAAGCAATTTACTGATGACCCAAAAAAGTTTTATAGAGAACTGGGAAATAAGGTAAAAGGAATTGAAAGGCTGCCAAAAAACAAAAGAAAAGAGGAAGTGGATACATTTTGGAGAAGTATCTATGAAGATCCTGTGTAACATGAAGATGCTAAATGGATAGAAGAAATAAAAGAATAAGAAGTTTAAAGGTACAGGATATGAAATGGGATGAAGTAATAGCCACAGAGATTGAAACAAAGGTAAGAAAAGCCTCTAACTGGAAAACCCCAGGCCCAGATGCAGTACCTAACTTTTGGCTTAAAGTATTAACTTCTTTGCATGAGGATCTTGCTACGAGTAAGAACTATTTATATGCACACCTCGGACATGCACTGCACTGGTTAACAGGAAAAACAATGCTCTTACTTAAGAGTGAACCTGCAAGCTACCCTAAAAATTATAGACCAATTACTTGTCTGCCAGTGATGTATAAACTATACATGGGAATTGACGCTGACAGAGTTTATAGTCATTTAGAAGAAAATTCAATTATGGAAGTAGAACAAAAGGGCAATAAAAGAAAGTCATATGTAAAAAAGGATCATTTGTTGTTAAACAAAGTTATAGTGGAGAACTGTAAGAAGGGGAAGAATCTAAGTATGGCATGGATAGACTACAAAAAAGCATTTCATAGTATCAGACATTTATAGACAACAGAGTTCTTAAAAATGTATAAGATACACCCTATACTGATTTGATTACATTACGGTAACCATGAAACAGTGGCAGACCACTTTGCAATTAAGCCATGATAAAGAACAGATTATCCCTGGGATAAAAATCCAAAGTGGGCTATTCCAGGGTGACTCTCTGTCACTGTTGCTATTTTGCCTTGCCATTAATCCATTAAGCAGTTTACTTAGCTTAGGCCATGGCTACAATTTGGCTTCTAAAAAACAACAAAGTCAAATGACTTTTCTTCTCTTTGTCGATGATTTAAAATTGTATAGTTCATCAGATGAGGAACTGAAAGCAAAGCTGCAGGTTGTCAAAACTTTTTCAGATGATATTGGAATGTAATTTGGTCTTGATAAATGTGCAAAAGCAACCTTTAAAAAAAGGAAAACTGCACCACCAGGAAAACAGTTTGGGACAAGAATGTGATATAAAAGAATTGAGCAAGAGGGACTGTATAAATACTTCGGATCTGATAAATTATCAGCAATAAAATATAACAAATATGAATAAAGCTCAGTAAGGAGAACTTTAGAAGACTAATTAATCCTGAAAACAGCACTGACATCTAGGAACAAGATCCAAGCCATAAATCAATTTGCTCTTCCTGTCCTAACTTATAATTATGGAGTGACTGACTGGCCCCAAAAAGTGTTGGATAGATTGGCTATTAAAACAAGAAGGATGCTTCGTGTTCACCAAATGATTTATAAAAATTAGTGTATACCAGGATTATATATTCCCCGTTCCGGAGGAGGGATGGGCCTCCTTGAAATTGATTACATGTATAGATCTGCAATTGTGGGACTCCACACATAACTATGGACCTCACAACACCCAAATGTAGTGAAAGTTTTGAAACATCAGGAGAATAAATCTAAGATGACATCTCTGCTTAATTTAGCAGAAGCGTATCAACGACAAGCAGGAATGGAAATCAAACCAGAAGTAGATAAAAAGGCAGCAACTGAATGTGCTAAAAAACAAAAGAAAGAATATAAGGTGAAGGACCAGATGAGAAGGCAAGAAATGTGGAAAAAACATAAATATAGTTTCAAGTATAGAAAACTTCTGGAAGAGCCTCATGTTGATCAAGAACGAACCCAGAAATTGTTAAGGAGAAGTGAATTCACAACAAGAAATGAAAGGTTAATATTGGCAGCCCAAGACAGTGGGCTACATACACGCTGGTTTACGAAGTCCATTGAACATGTTGGAGAAACAGACATATGTAGGTTTTGTAAAACTGAATTGGAAACTGTCACACACCTTGTTGCTGGTTGTGACGCACTAATGGCAGAGAGACTGTATACTGAAAGGCATAATAACGTAGTGAGACTGTTACATTGGAGATTGTGCAAACATTATGGTATCGAAGTGGCTGAAAAACACTGGAAACATGAGCCACAAAGAACCATAGTAAATGAAGATGTTTATATCACATGAGCTCACCCAATACCAACAGTTCAAAAGATAGATGCTAGAAAACTGGATATAGTGGTCCAAGAAAAGAAGACAAAAGTAGCATTGATCATTGAAAATCTCTACACCTAGTGACTACAGTGTCTTGCATACAGAGAGACACAGTCATAAAATATCTTGATATGCAGGCAGAAATGAGAGCCATGTGGAAGAAAGATACCCAGACAGTTCCAATAGTAGTAGGAGCAACTGGCCTTATTTACAATAGTATTTAGAAATGTTACCAATTCATGTAACACTGTACAAATTGCAGGAGTCATTACTGGGCATACTGCAAGTGCTGTGAAGAGCACTTTTGGCTGATATCAAACAGTGAAATAATACTAACTGCATGAACTTTAATCGTACCTTGACTTAGGAATGGGTTCCATTCCTGTCATGGTATTAGAAACCCAAAAGATTTGGAGAAATTAAAAAAAGAATAGGGTGAAAGCTCGTGGTGGACAGCAGCAATGCACAATTACCATCATAGGTGGAAATAACTGCTGGACAGGCCAAAAAGGAACAGATGCCTCATTGGAAGCCATCTCACCTTGGACTGCACAAGCAAATAGTGACAGGTGATGTACCCTACAGCTTTTTTGAGTGCAAACTGGATACATCCACCATGGCCAATCACTAGGCCTTCCAGACATATGCCTGCAATTCCAGGGGCAACACATATATCTGCTCTGTAGTGGTGGTAAGTAACACCACATACACATATGCCATAGATATGAGCAACCGACTGCAAACAGGTGATGTGTAAACATCACCCCGTCCCCCCCTAGGGACACATGTGCATGTACAGCACCTGCCTCCCTTCCCTCATGATCACAAAGCAGGTCTGTAATGCCTTCTCAAAGGCAACACATAGAGGTCTTCATATGCCTGATACAGTTCCTGGCTGCATCCTACATGAACACAGGCATGGGCTGTCAGACCCATTCTGCACTGTAGTCAACCATAGTGGGAGCACTGGTGTCATTCCATCTGCACAGATGACACACAGAAAGTAGATAGAAAACAGGTAATGCATTAGCATGAACATTCTGAAGGACATAAGTCTGAAACTGGAATGTATGCCATTATTACATGACAGCAGTCTTCAATGACATGGCCAGAAAAACACAATACTCTTCTCTTAATATAATATGATATTAATATCCAATAGGAGATACATAAAAATATACAGTTCATATCCCAAGAACAGGATAGCATAGTGTTCAGAGTCCCAGCTTCCCATGCAGGGGTGCATGGTTCCAGTACTTCAACAGGCAATCCAATTTTACATGTAAAAGCAGCGTTAAACATACTGTTGTAATAGTAAAATAAGTGGTAAATTATTTTTGTTAACCAGGGTACTGTAACAGGTGTAACATGGACGTGTGAGTGCATATAACATGTGAAACCACCCATGTATACACAAGTGTACTATACAGTATAGTCACACCCCTTGCTACTGTCATGACAGCACATAAGAGGCATGTTATGTAGAGGAAATCCTACACACTTACTAAATGAAGTCATTATTCTGCTATTTTATAAGAATGGAATGTAAGCAATGGTTAGCAATGGTCAGTTATGCTTAGCAAGTGTAAGCATTGCTCAAACATGAATGCTATGGAGAAGATAAATCAGCCAAATGGATTTGCGCATTGGTAAGCTTCGCCTACATGGTGTAAGTGCCTATTAGTTTAACAGTGTGCTGGCATCACCTAGCGTCAAGCAAACCCACGGAAACCCACTTACACTGCTTAAAATTGCTTTACTCACTTTGTCTCCATCAGCCCTTGTTCTGCCCAGCAACAAAATAAACGGCGGTTGCAAGTCTTGAACCCAGGCCCTGTAGACCATAATCATAGCAATATACCCGTAAGCCACCTGAGCTGTAGGAGTTTGTACTGCCTGATATGTCTGAAAAAACATCACAGTCAGTTTACCATAGGGAATGAATCACTGATGATTTGTATTTACATACATTATATATATATATACACACACACACACACACAGACACACACACACACACACACACATAACACACAAATATATATATATATATTATACATAGACATACATTCATATATATATATATATATATATATATATATATATATATATATATATACACACACACACACACACACACACACACACACACACACACCCATCTAGTTAGTGGTACTACAGTGTTAGGCAGTTAACACAGGTGGCACACAGCTTATAGTGTGGAGAGTGTTCCAACATATGTGTAAAGTGATTAACAGCACGTGCCCTTGTAAGATGGCAGGGGGGTTGTAATGGGTGTGAAACCACTGTCACTCATGAGTCTGAACACTCCCAAGCACTACTATACACACCAATGCACACTCAAGTGTGCCACTACAGTGATTATCAGCCCTGCCTCTGTAGCTACTCAGTCCCTACTGTTACATAGCTGTTGTACACGTCAAAGGGAGTATAGATCTGTAGTGTGTAAGATACCTCTATGGTTGATGTACAAATTGACCCTCGTAGACTGAAATGTAGGACATGTGCTGTGAGTACTTTTTCTTTTGGCTGTTCCCATTAGAGGTCACCACAGCAGACCATCCGTTTCCATTTCTTCCTGACCTCTGCATCTTCCTCTGTCACACCAACCACCTGCATGTCCTCTCTCACCACATCCATAAGCCTTATTTTAGGCCTTCCTCTTTTCCTCTTACCTGGCAGCTTCATCCTTAGCATCCTTTTCCCAATATACCCAGTATTCCTCCTCAGCAAATGTCAAACCAAATGTAATCTCACCTCTCTGGCTTAGTCTCCAAAATGTCTAATCTGGGCTGATGCTCAAATATACTTATTCCTAATCCTGTCCATCTTTGTCACACCCACTGCAAATCTTAACATCTTTAACTCTGCCATGTCCAGCTCTGACTCCTGCCTTTTTGTCAATGCCACTGTCTCCAATCCATATAACATAGCTGGTCTCACTACCCTCTTGTAGACCTTCCCTTTCACTCTTACTGGTACTTATCTGTCACAAATCACTCCTGATACTCTTCTCCACCCACTCCATCCTGCCTGTACTCTCTTCTTCACCTCTCTTCCACACTCACCATTACTCTGAACTGTTGATCCCACGTATTTAAACTAATCCACTTTAGCCAACTCTACTCTCTCCATCCTCCCTCTCATTCACACACATATATTCTGTCTTAGTCCTGCGGACCTTCATTCCTCTCCTCTCTAGAGCATATCTCCACATCTCCAGGGTCTCCTCAATCTGTGTACCATGGCCTAAACTTGTTAACCATGGCCACCCAATGGATATATTCCTCAAAAACGCACATACTGCAGATACTGGGCGCGCGCACACACACACACACACACACACACACACACACACACACACACACACACACGTGCCTGGACTGAGATTAGAACCCCTACCTATCTAGTTACTGCTACTAAGTGTAATTCATTTGTTGAAATGGAAAGAAAAGCTCCACATTCAATAACAATGTAAAGATTATACAAAATTATAAAAAATCTTACAATCCTAGAATTACATACATAAAATACAGTTCATACAAAAGCTTGTACAAGTATATTCCAGAAGTACAGGGAAAAACCAATTATGA
Source organism: Protopterus annectens (assembly GCF_019279795.1). Classification (NCBI taxonomy): domain Eukaryota; kingdom Metazoa; phylum Chordata; order Ceratodontiformes; family Protopteridae; genus Protopterus; species Protopterus annectens. The sequence continues at coordinate 1,890,934,697 of NC_056732.1, read as the reverse complement.
TGTGAGCAGCATTGCAGATAATAAAATAACAATGAGTGAAACTGATTGACAGAGAAGCATCTATGGCGTTAAAAGTAGTAGCACATGTACAGCCAATTTTGAAATGGACTGTTACATCAACATCACCAGGCCTTGCACAGTACGGCAACGGGGGATGTATTGGGTGAGCATGGACTCAAAATACTCTACCCTACACAAATAGACACAATTACAAGCCAGATAATCATACACACATTTGCCAGACCTGAGGTTAGCAGCCCTGCCCATCTTGTCAGTTAGTCCATACTGTTACATAGTTCTTGCACACAGCACAGCCCTTATTGGTCTGAAGTGTTTCATCAGATACCACTATGGTTGATGGAGACAGTGGGCCTCATACAGCGGACCTTGGGACATTTACCTGGAAGTACCATGGTCTAAAAAGGTAAAACCCACCCCCACTGGATATAGTACTCACTCAAACACAGGATACTGTTCTCACACACACAATCACACATTTGCCCAGGCCGAGATTAAAACTGCTACCTATCTAGTTATTGCTACTACAGTGACATGCATTAATCACAAGTGCCACAAAGCTTGTAGGGTGAAGATTGTTCCATGGCTCTTCTAAGGTGAGCAATATCACAAGCCCTTGTAAAGTATGTCAATGTGCAGTGTATTTGGAGAATGAGGCCTCAAAATGCTGTCTCCTACAAATACGCACACTCAAGAGACTTGCACACACATACGTATACTCACATTTGCTAGGACTCGTGAGTGGAACCCAACCCCTACCTATGCAGTCATTCATAGAATAGTGTAATGCAGTTACCACAAGCTCCCGGGAGCCTATAAGGTGAAGAGTGTCACAAGGTAACTTTAAAGTGAACATCACCAGCCATTGTGAAATATGGCAATGGGGGTGTAGTGGGTGAGAAGGGCCTCAAAGTACTTTCAACTACATGTTTACCCACTCACAAATACGGTTATACACAGTAATGCATGCGCACACATTTGTCATTACACGGTTATACACAGTAATGCATGCGCACACATTTGTCATTACTGAGATTCATAGGATCAGGTGTTCATAGGTGTGTACCAGGCTAATGTCTATGGAGCCACAACAAGCCTAGCCCATGGGAGCACCCTGGCATCATGCCACCTGACATTTGTCACCAGTGCATTTATCGACTACTGCCACTTGAGTAATCCTCAGGGTGACAGTTAAATTCCCCAGTCACTCATCTGGATTTCTCTTGAAGAGGGCCAGTGAGGTGCTCCAATTGACATGTATGCAGCATATATTGCATAACATGGCCAGTGTCTGGGTTATGGACCTGTCCTCCAGCATGTTCTGTTCATTGTGGTAATGCGGTTGAGCCATCTATGGCATGTGGTGCATACAGATTGGAGTTTCACTAGATGTGGCATTCCTAACACAGTTGGGTGGACATGGCATTGTCAGCCAAGCAGGGATCACCTGCTAGTAGCCAAGATGTGACAGAGAATATTTGGAGGTATTGGACTCTGTCCATATAGGACAGTTGTTTCTGGCCTTAGGGTCCTAATTGTGAGGTACACTTGCAGCCTCCCCAGTTGTTGTAGGTGTCTAGTGCGGTACATGGCAAATGGGCCATTGTACCCGATTGGCCTAATGAGGGGAGAGTAGATGGAGACACTGACCTCTTCATTCCTGGATGAAACACCCTTAGTTCATGAGATATGCCACACTTTCTGTCCACAGTGGCAATGTGATGGTGATAAGAGAGGTTGCTTTCAACCTGTGTTCCTACACCTCTTATAAGGGCTTCTGTGTCCAGTGGACTACCAGCGATCTGGGAATTCATGGAAAACAAATTGATTCCACAGAGGACTGTGACATTTCTTGTCAGTGAGCCCAAGGTCAGTGATCTGACAACAGTCGAAGATCTCAGTGGGGACTTTATGCAGGATGTCAACATAATATGGGGACATAAACATAGCCCCCCACCTTGCAATTATCTGCAAACATTGTCAGCCACAGTTCCTTCATGTCTGGCTGGATGTCAGCGGCACACAAACATGAGGAGACCTAGCACCAGACGCTGTGGTATTCCACTCACAACTGGTTGGCAGTCTGGCATGGAGTCTGCTGCCTTCACACTGTGGGCTCCATGTGTGAACCAGTTTGCAACCCACCTAGTGACATAGGGGTTGATGCCTAGCTGAGTGTGTTTGTCTATGAATCCTGAGTGGGGAATGATATTAAAGGATAAGAAGGCCCACCTATCCTCCTTTTGAGTCCTTACTGTTACATAGTTATTGCACATGGCACACAGCTTATAGGGCTGCTGAGTGTCCACAGCTACCACTACAGTGGTTGACAACAGTGGGCCCTATACAGTGGACATTTGGAAATGTATTGGGTGAGCCACACAGAAAACTTGCAAAATTCACCCTCAATTGATATGGTTCACACACACAAACACACATACCACTTGGCAGGACTGAGAGTCAAACCCTGAGAGTTAAACCCTTACCTATCTAGTCATTGCTACTAGTGTCACGCATTTATCGCATGTGCCATAGAGCTTATAGGATGAAGAGTATCCCAAGGTATTTCTAAGGTGACGGACATCAGCAGCCCTTGTAAATATGACAATTGGAGTTGTACTGGTTGTGGATGGCCACAAAGTACTTTAACCTACAGATATACACACACACACTCACAAAAACAGACACACTTTTACATTTGCCAGAACTGAGATTAGTACTCCTACCTATCCAGTTGGTTGTGCTCCAGTATTACATAGTTATCGCAAGCACCACAGAGATGATAGGTGACTGAGATCAGCAGGAGTGCTAACGTAGGGCAGTGGGAAGTGTACTGAGTGTGAATGGCCTCAAAATTATTAACCTGCAAACACACACACAGACACACTTTTACATCTGAGTATGAATGGCCTCAAAATTATTAACCTGCAAACACACACACAGACACACTTTTACATTTGCTAGGACTGATGTTGGAACTCCTACCTATATAGTTAGTGGTACTAAAGTCAGCAGGAGTGCTAAAGTAGGACAATGGAAAGTGTACTGAGTGTGAATGGCCTTAAAATCATTAACCTACACACAGACTTACTTTCATATTTGCCAGAACTGCGATTAGAACTCCTACCTCTAGTTAGTGGTACTACAGTATTACACAGTTATCACAAGTGTCACAGAGCTGATAGGGCTGACAACTGCCCAAAGGTATCTGTAAAGGTGACTGAGATCAGCAGGAGTGCTAATGTAGGTAATAAGAAGTGTTCTCAGTGTGAATGGATGCAAAATCATTAACTTACAAACACACACTTTTACATTTGCCAGGACTGACTCCTACCTAGTTGTTTGTGCTATAGTATTATACAGTTATCACAAGCACCACAGAGCTGACAGGGCTGACAGCTGCCCAAAGGTATCTATAAAGGGGCTTGAGATCAGAAGGAGTGTTAAAGTAGGGCAGTAGGAAGTGTACTAGTTTGAATGACCTCAAAATCATTAACCTACAAACACATGCACACTTTTACATTTGCCAGGAGGGAGATTAGAACTTATCTAGTTAATGGTACTAGAGTATTACACAGTTATTGCATGTGCCACAAAGCCGATAGGGCAGCTGCCCAAAGTTTTCTGTAAAGGTGACTCAGATCAGCAAGAGTACTAAAGTAGGGCAGTGGGAAATGAATAGTGTGTGAATGGCCTCAAAATCATGAGGCTACAAACACACACTCACACTTTTACCTTTACCCAGACTGAGATTAGCACTCCAACCTATGTAGTTAAGTGGTATTCTAGTATTATGAGGTCATTGCAAGCGCCACAGAGCCTATAGGGTTGATGGCTGAAGGTATTTCTAAGGTGAATGCCATCAGCAGATCTTGTGAAATAGGGCAACGGGATGTGTACTGGATGGATAAGGACTAACAGCAATTCTTACACACACACACACACACACACACACACACACACACACACACATTTGCCAGGACTGTAATTAGAACCCCTACTTATCTACTTATTTCCTCTATAATGTTACACATTTATCACACACGCAATTGAGCTTACAGGACTAAGGCTTGTCCAAAGGTACTTTTAAGGTGGCATACATCAGCAGATCTTCTAAACTGGCACTATGTCTACTGGGTGGGAAAGGCCTCATAATGCACCTCTCTCTATCTTCAAATGTCTGTGTGTGTACGCTTGATATATTACAGTATGTTGCCCATAGATATGTGTGTATCACACACAACAGATACATATTTACCATGTATATGCCACCTACCACTGTCTGTGGGTTATCCTGACAGATTGTGTGTGAAGACAAATAGGTTTTCATATTGGTGAGTGTGCAAACACATCTGCGAATTACAGATATCTATAGTCCACTGTGGTTTCAGACATGGGCTTTATTTCTTAAAGTGTAGGAGCATTCCCAGTATGACCTTCAATACTGAGTGTGGGAATCCATCCCAAGGAGAGTGATACTCCAGTCCGGGGTGTTGTGTGCTGCAGGCATACCTTGCAGCCTGTTTGTGCAGGATATCTGTAGATAGGTTGCCAATACGGGGACACAATGAGCCAAACATATGGGGGGTACTGCAACTGTTTTTTTTATTAATGTCTGTGTTGCTTGAGTAACAGGGTTTGTTTTAGCAGATATTTTCTGACATATGTAATGTATGACACTGTAATGTACTGTGTAAACTACTGACAGATATCACTGGTTCACAGTTATTTACCAGGGAAATACAAGAGGGATGATGTACAGACCAACATTATGAGGCAAAGGCTAGACATTCTGGCACAATCCAGCCATTGTGGAGGTGGGGCTACAGCCTATTGACTGATGGAGCTGTGTAAATGGTCCAGCACCTTGGTGGCATGCTGGCTGGGATCTCCTGGTTGTGCATTTCTCATCTTACCTGACAGGTCATATCCTGGTGTGGGCATACCTCTCAACTGTAGATTCTCCCAGGTTATCCAGAGCCATGCCTCACATATCTGGTCAGTTTCCTTTCACACTGTAGTTTACAAGCAGGTTTGTTGAGATTCATTCAGGGGGTTGCAGTCAGGGGAACTTATGACTGGTCATTAGAGTTTTGGACTTCACACCCTCCATGACAAGCATGCTTCTACACCCTCTGCTATTCTATCCTCTTCCTAACATTATGAGAGCAATATCTCAGACATATCCCTATATTTTTACCTTTATCCCAGCAATACTTATGGCTTTGTCTACAGTTCTTGCTCTATGAGGTTAGGAGGCATGCTACCGGCATTTGGCAACAAGGCTTTTCATTTGTGTTTTATTTACTGTGTTAAGTTGTTAGGACCCCAACACATTCCCTACAATGGTACTATGGGTGAGGCATGGGCCTTTGCCAATGGCCTGTAGGCCATGTGAGATTGATGCAGGGCATCTGTAGCAAGGCAGTGCATTCAGTCACTCATACATTCCCAGGCTGCTAGCCAGGGAATCCCCCTGGGGTGACACTGATAAGTGAGTCAGGTGTTACTGAGTATACTTCCTGTATTGATCCATCAGTCTGGGTGTCATCAGGGTGCTGGTTACAGCTAGGAACACACCTGCATGGGACACCTATTCAGCATGCTGCATCATGTGCGTCTTTCTATACTCTGTGGGGTACTTATGAGATCATTCCCGCCGGCAAGGACCAGAGCAGTGTGATACCTATTGGGTGGGTGACCTGAGTGCATGTGTGGTATGGCAGATTATGGCACCTGCCTCACAGGTGTATTTGTGACCTTCTTCTTACTCTGCCTTGTACTGGGACATCAGTAGTCTATCATTTGGTGACTTTAGCCTTTTGTGGTCTGCCAATGATTGGCCAGACCACTATTTCAAGGTAGAGGGACCACAAATGTGAGGTCAACCTCTGTACATTTCTGCAGAAGTTGTGTGCAGTTGAGAGGTATGATGGGCACTGTGTAGGGTATTCCCACCTGTGTACTGTTACTGTGTATGCCCCCCCTGTTCATGACCTGTCCAGCTTTCTGGCAGTGACTGATATTGACATCTGGACATTGTGTATGACCGCTACCGTAGGTGTAGCTGACAAGCAGATTAGTTGGCACTACAGTTCTTGGGACATGGCCCTGTCAAACACAGTACTGTTCCTAGGCCACTGAGACAACATCCAGGAGTACGTGCTGACCACTTCCTGACAATATTAACCATGCAGATACTTAACACATTGACCCCTGCATATTGTAGCCTTGACAATACTGGCTACAGGTACTTTCCAAACACCAATTGTGGATATCATGGGGGGGGGGTCTCACAGGCATCAGCATCCAGGGTACTCCCATCAGTTCCTGGATGCCACGTTACCACATGCCAGTGAGCATATATACTTTCCCTGCACTCGTGAGGAGTTAACCAGCAATATGCATCTCTTTCACCATGTAGCAGAATACCCTGTTTTGAGGACGGTGATTGAGGAATTACTATGTCAGATGCATGCAGTACACTGCCTATACATGGTAAAGCACAGGTAGTGTCATGTTTGGCATCCCTTTTACAGTGTGTGAGAATCTGAGAAAGGTATCAGTCCCTGGATCCCTACAGTGTCAATGTGTGTGCTATGTGATGTGGTAATTCAAGGGAACCTGTTTTCCCAAGGGGGATGATGACTTTTTTTTGGCATTGAGCTTAAGGTCATGGCTCTGGCACCAGTCATTGGTCTCAATGAGGCCTTTCTGTAGGATGTCAACATCACTTGGGGAGTTAATAATGGCTCCCAACTTGCAATTGTCTGCAAACTTCATCAGCCAGAGTCCCTTTGTGTTGGCCTGGACTACAGAAAAGTAGATACAAAACTGGAGAGGACCCAGGACCGAACCCAGAGGGACACCACTCGTGACTGGTCAGCAGTCTGACTTGGAGTCAGCTACTTTCACACCATGGGTTCTGTGAGCCAATTTGCAACCCACTTAGTGATACAGGGCTTGATGCCTAGCTTAGTGAATTTTTCTATGATTCCCGAGTGGTGAATAGTATCAAAGGCCTTGGTCACATCAAGGTAGGCTGTATGAACCATCTGCCTTCATCCACAGCTCTGGTGACTGACTCAAGTTGACCAAGATGAGCAGGCATCATCTACCCTTCACAAAATCAAACTGTGTAGGATCCAGTATTTAGAGATTTCCTATATCCTTGTTTATTAGATCCATTAGGGTGGCCTAATGGTTAAGGTGTTTGCCTTACAAACACAAGGTGCAGGGTTTAAGTCTCACAAGGGATAATTGGCTAGGCTTAAAATGGCTCGCAAGGGCAGTTGGCTTATTACTAATCTATGAACCTATGATGATGCGTTCCATAGCTTTGCATATCAGACTAGTCAGGCTAATGGGACAATGGTTCCCAGGGTCTGTAGTTACTCCTCCTTTATAGAGAGGGATGACTATAGCAGTGGGCCATTCAGCAGGGACAAAGCCTGAGGTGAGGCTGTGATTAAACACGGCACACAGGTGAGGTGCCAGTTCACTCTGTAGTTCATGTAGAACACAGCCAGGGATATTGCCAGGTCCCATAGAAGCTGTATTCTTGGCCTTGGACAGTGCTCTTTTAACCTGTGCAGCAGTAATACTGGGTGCCTGTCAATCGACTGGTATTGTGAGTGGTCCTTTGGGGGGGGTAAACTTGGTACTTAACATAGAAGGCCTTGCGGTTGTCTTTAGTATCTGCTGCAATTCTGTTTTCATAGCTAGTATTAAAGGATTTGATGAAGGATCTCAACCTTTTGTTGTGGCTGATAAGGGAGTTTTTCCAGTCCTGGAACTTCACCCTATTCCACATCAGTTTCCTCCTTCTGTTGTACAGTTTGTTTATGGCAGGGGAACACCAGATTGGCTTCTTTTTGAGGAGAGAGTCCTGGTTCTATTGGGTATGCCGAGATCCATCCATTTGTGTACGTGTTCATACAGTGCATCTGTGTATGATTTGGTGGTCATGCAACTATTCTTCATTTGCATGGGTGCCGTGAAGTTAGCCACCTCTGTTTTTAGGAGCCCAAAGTTAGCTTTGGAGAAGTTTTTCATGGTGGTTACCTTTGTGTGTGTGTGGGGGGGGGGTGGATGTCCAAGGTGATTAGTTTGTGGTTGGATCTAACCAGGGAGGAGTTGACTACTGGTGTAGAGCAATGGTCGCCCATGTTAGTAATGACCAGGTCAAGGATGTTGCTACCTCTAGTGGGGGTTAAGAATGAGCTGGTCCAGGGCATTGGAATGAGTGATTTCCAGGAAGTGTTGGGCAAGTGTACTGGTACAGGAGTAGTTTTCCCATTTAATGGAAGGATAGTTGAAGTCGCACAGTATGAGAGTCTTAGCTTGGACCCTAACATTCTCCAGGGTTCTTAGGAATGTGGAGTGCGAGTCTTGGGACATGGTTGGGGACTGATAGTAGGCTATGACCTGAATGGCTGTCTTACCCAATGTTAGCTGCACCTGAAGTATCTCTGATGCATTATGTTGGGCTACCAGTCTGTAGGTGTGCGCTTCCTTTATGAATATGGAAACACCACTGCCTTTGGAGCTTTGTTTCAAGTTCTGGGGCCAAAAGGTGTGGAATGAGTTTTAGCCTGGTAGTGCAGGGGTGCTTTCTGCTGCCTTGAGCCAGGTCTCTGTTACAGCACAAATATCGATGTTCTCCATTTTAAGGAGTGCTTTGAGTGAGTGCATTTTGAGATTTAGACTTCTAGCATTGAGCAGCATGATCATCAGATTGCATTTGTTTGTAGCTGTTAAGGTGGTAACTAGACACTATGGCGATGGCAACTGCCTTGGCCAGTATCCAGAAGCCCAGGGATGACAGATGCAGTCCATCTCTGCCAAACCATTGAGGTTTGTCAATCGTGTCATCCCAGGCAAACAGATACTGGATCGTCTTAGAAAGACACAAGAAACTTAGCCAATTGTTTAAATCATTTTCTGTTTGTACTGGGGTATCATTCTGGGTGATGGTAGGATGCTGCTCAGGGCTAGGGTCATAACCACCTGGGCTACATAATCAGAGAGCTCCATGTCTCTTTTCATGTAGTCCAGGGAGGTACGTCATATTTGTACTTCTTGTTGCAGGACCCGAGTGCATGCACCTGGCGCCTGAATGGCAGCTGACTGCTACTTTCTCCTTGTTCAACATAGTGAGTGGGATATCAGTGCATCTCACTATCGAGTCACCTATGACTAGTGTGTTGGGCATGTTGGTTTGCCTTAGGGGCTTTGGTTGAGTGGTACATTGTTTAGGAGAGTTATGTGTTTCATGATTAGTGTTGTGCTGTGGTGGTAGAGTGTGTTTCTGCATTGGAGGCATCTGTTTGGGTAGATTTTTATTTAGAGCTTCCACGAAGGTGGGTGTGTGGTTTGTGTTTTATGTGCAGGCAGTGCTGGCGTGTGTGTTCTGGAGGGCTATGTGTTCCATGTGGTGTGGTGCAAGTGTTTACCTTCTCCTCTTGACGAGCTATTCTGGTCTTGGCTGGAGGGTGCATGGCTTCCAGTTTGATTATATAAGTGTATCTCTCGCAAGTCTGAGTGTTGGGAGGCAAGAGAAGAGGATTTTCAGTGCAAATGAGGCAGTTGCTACATTGCCTCAGGATGTCCAAGTTCACCAGGTTAATAGAAGAAAGCACACGGAACTGACCTTTAGACATGCCTGGAGAAGTGGGCCTTAAGTACTGGAGCCATTTCCTTGTAGAACGTTTAGTGCTGGTAGCACTTTTATGTGCTTCACTAATTGCTACAAGAAGTCTGGTAAAGTGCTAAACTAATAAGCTAGTAAAAGTAATTGCTACAAGAAGTCTGGTAAAGTGCTAAACTAATAAGCTAGCAAAAGTGCAGGAGAGGAGAGAACTAGCAGATCTAAGGGAAAAATTGAAGAGCAGACTTTGGTACCGCTCAGAAGCTTACAGTCTTGGATACAGCAAATCTATATCTGGAATAGACTAGTTACAGGAAAGATGGGAAACCATGTGGGCTTTTTAACCAGAAAGTTGAAAGAGATAGAAAAACTGCCCAAACGGCCAATAAGCTACAATTTCTGGGCCAGAAACCACTCCTCTTGTGGTAGATAGGCTATCTAGTGCTTACCACTCCCACTGATAAGCTAGAAGGCTGTCATCCAACACAGAAAGGCTTGGGGGGCTCAGAAGCTTACCAACAGTCCTTGACACTGCAAATCTGTATCTGGACTAGACTAGTTAGTAGCAAAAGAAAGTCCCAGCAACTTGCAAATGTCAAGACCAAAATCAGTAAAGATCTAAATGTAAAATATATTGTCAGACCACTACGACTTCACAGCATAAAAACACAACTTATTGAAGAAAAAATGAAAGCTTTAGCATTGTGCAACCAACGCTTCTTCAGATCTAATTCAATACAAAAAACAACCATATTTAAATAAAATACATCCAATAAAAAGGTTTAACAATTAACTAATCAATTCAACAATTAAGTTAATAAGAATTCATACCAGCTTCCTACTTCTTAGAGCTGGTCTTAAAAGAACATGTCCATTGAGACCTGGATAACTGTTTGCTTGTAATTGCAGAATCCATTTAAGTTCAGCCATCTCAGTAAAATTTACAAAATCACTCCCCTGTACAATTATGTATACATTGAAGTACCCTAAAAACAAAACTGTATCCTGTATTATCTATAATACGTTTTGCAAGAGCATTTTTGTCATTGACTTTTCCGATATCATAAATGATTAAAAATCCTGTCCTTCAGCTCCTTGTTAGTTTTACCAACATAAAATCCTTGGCAGGATTTACAGGTTGCTAGATATAAGACATTCTCACTGGTGCAATCTGCATAAAATCTAGGTTGAAAAATAAAATTCAAACGTGGATGCTTAAAAACCTGTTCATAACACATACTAGTACAGGCTCTACAATTTTGGCACATAAAAGTTCCCTTTCTAGTTGACTGGGGATATGACATTCCTTTGTCAGTGTGAATGCCACTGCATAAATGTCTTTTTAAATTCTTACAATTTTTATATAAAAATTGGAGGCGAGTCCAACTATTTCTGCTGTTTTGGAATCTATAGAAAGAAGCCTCCAGTTCCTGCATATTATATCACAGATTGATTCTATGTCACTACTATATCTAATGCCAAATCTGAGTTTACTCTTAGATGGATTTAACAATGGGTGTGTGCTAACCACACATTCCTGTGAGGAAAAATAGGGGGCAGCACCTGTTCTCCTATTCTAAACATTCACTCTATTGGACTCCTATGTCCCTCTTATAGCCCTGTGACTAAATAACTCCATCACTTCATCAACTTTCTGGGTAAAGTCATAAGTATCAGTACATAGTTTATCATTTGACCTTTTATCACATTAGGGTACATATATCTGGGGTGCATACTATCAAATGATAAAAAATTGTTTTTCCAACATTGTTTATGAAATAATAATGTCACATTACCTGCATAATTTACAGTCAAATGCACATCTAGAAGTCAATCTCTTGATCAGAGCATAGCATAGTAAAATGTACAATTAATGCACTCAACAAAAGCAAGTTCAATCTTATTGCATCCCCATAAAGAAAAATCATCCACAAATCAATAAAATATGATATTATGTTTATAAAGATGGTCATTAAACAGATGATATTTTTCTTCCCATGCATGCATTATTAAATTTGCATATGAATTACCACGGGGGTGGCCATGGCAACCCCCCCCCCCCATTTATGTGCAAAAACAGTTTCTCTGTACATGAGATTATTATTATTCAGCACCAGATCTAACAAGGTACAGACAGTGGCGATTCTAATAGAGCTAAAATCATCCCTGCATGCCCTAAACTCTCTTATGGTATCAAGCCCCAAATCATTCAGGATGCAGGTAAAGATATTCTTAACATCCATGGTTACAAACATTAGCCCTATCACATTACCAGCATAAGATTCCAGAAATATATATAAACCATTTAAAATTGTTGGGTATCCTTTAAAAGAGTTGGAATTGAGAAGAGCACATTTTTTAAAATTATTCTCAATATAACTTGAGCATGCTTGGGTTACTCAACCTACTCCCGACTATGGGGTGTAATGGAGGACTTACTAAGCTCTTGTGAACGTTAGGCAAATAAACATTTGCTTTGAAGTACGAATAACAATGGCAATGATCCAAGAACACTTTTATTAACAAAGTTTAGTGCTTTATTTCCTTATTTTAATGAAGCATCAGAGCATATTTACACTGAAAACTGGTTATATAATACATACTGAAATGTCATGTGATAAAACCAACCACTAAAAACACATTACATTATTGTAAAAGTATTTCAATTTTAAAACTGAGCTAATAGAAATGGTTTCATTCAGCCCAGGAAAACTAATGGCATCTAAGCTAAGCTACCATTTTAATTCAAATTTCTCCTGACGTTCATCCAATATGAAGCCCCAGCCGTCATTCTTTACCTGCTCAATAATTAAAAAAAAATAAATAATGCATCTTAAAAACATCAATATGTTTAAACAAAGCATTGGTAACTTTACTCTTCCTATTATCTAATAAATGTACAAAATACGATCTTTTGATGTCCTGGAAGACTTTCCCACATGAAATGCTGGATATAAATGGCACTTTGCTAAATAAACTACTTGTTCAGAATTGCATGCAAAATGTCTGTTAATTCTGAGTAATTCACCTCAGATTTGAAAACTGTAACATAAACTAATGTTTAGGCATTGGGAGCAGCAACCAAATATTTGCTAGCATTGTTTTCTACTAATTTTTTTTTTTTTTTTACTAATTTTACTATTCTGATAGTGGAGCTTTTCTCCCAGGGCCTCTACTGAAAATGGACATGCATCCAGTTACACTAGCCCAGTCAACAAATGTAAAATAAAGTAAAATAAATTTAAACATACCACTCACTCACTCAAATTTAATCATACTACTCGCTCGTTTCATATTTCTACCAACGGTATCCTTACTTTGTTTTAGTTTTTAAGTGATCTATCATTTTTGTATATTATACAGTGTCCCTCACCCACGTTTTCCAATATGGTCCTATCAATTGCGAAAAGCCCCAAATTTGTATTTATAATATTTACAGTGGCTCTACTTGAGTGTATCTATAGTAATATATAACTTATTACTCTCATGACTAAATTTACTACTTGAAAAGTCAAAAGAATTACTAGCATTCAAATTGCTTGTACTTAGTATTGGCAGGTACACCCCATCCCTTTGCTTAGATATAACTTGAAGTTTGTTAGCCTGGAAACCCAGAGAAGTGTGATGCTACTTGGAATTTTTAACCAGATTGTTTAATGAAATTTTGGAAAGTCAGAGGATGCCTGAGGAGTGGAGAAAGTGTTTTGGTACCTATCTTTAAGAATAAGGGTGATGTGCAGAGCTGCATTAACTACAGAGGGATAAAATTGATCAGTCACAGCTTGAAGTTCTGGGAAAGAGTAGTGGAAGCTAGGTTAAGAAGGGAGGTGATGATTAGTGATCAGCAGTATGGTTTCATGCCAGGAAAGAGCACTACAGATGCAACGTTTGCTCTGAGAGTGTTGTTGGAGAAATACAGAGAAGGTCAGAAGGAGTTGCATTGTGTCTTTGTGGACTTGGAGAAAGCATATGACAGGGTGCCTTGAGAGTTGTGGTATTGTATGAAGAAGTCAGGAGTGGCAGAGAAGTATGTAAGAGTGGAACAGGATATGCATGAGGCTAGTGTGACATTGGTGAGGGCTGCAGTGGGAGTGACAGATACGTTTAAGGTGGAGGTGGGATTACATCAAGGATCAGCTCTGAGCCCTTTCTTATTTGCAGTAGTGATGGACAGGTTGACAGATGAGAGCAGACAGGAGGCCCCATGGACTATGATGTTTGCAGATGACATTGTGATCTGTAGTGAGAGTAGGGACCAGGTTGAGGAGACCCTGGAGAGGTGGAGATATGCTCTAGAGAGGAGAGGAATGAAGGTCAGTATGGCTAAGACAGAATATGTGCATAAATGAGAGGGAGGGTAGATGAATGGTGACAATGCAGGGAGTAGAGTTGGTAAACATGGACAAGTTTAAGTACTTAGGGTCAATAGTTCAGAGTAATGGTGAGTATAGAAGAGAGGTGAAGAAGAGAGTACAGGCAGGGTGGAATGGATGGAGAAGAATGTCAGAGGATTGATTTATGACAGATTAGTACCAGTAAGAGTGAAATGGAAGGTGTATAAGAGGGTAGTGAATCCAGCTATGTTACATGGGTTGGAGACTGTGGCATTGACAAAAAGGCAGGAGTCAGAGCTGGATGTGGCAGAATTAAACATGTTAAGATTTGCATTGGGTATGACTAGGATGGACAGGATTAGGAATCAGTATATTAGAGGGTCAGTTCAGGTTGGACAGTTTGGAGACAAAGCAAGAGAGGTGAGATTGCATTGGTTTGGACATGTGCTGAGGAAGGATGCTGGGTATATTGGGAAAAGGATGTTGAGGTTGGAGCTGCCAGGTAGGAGGAAGGCCTAAGATAAGGTTTATGGATGTGGTGGGAGAGGACATGCAGGCGGTTTGTGTGACAGAGCAAGAAGCAGAGGACAGGAAGAAATGGAAACAGATGAATGGCTAAGGTGTTTTGTGTTTTGCACACAAACAAGGTGCAGGGTGAGTCTCACAGGGAACAATTTGGCTAAGCTTAAAATGGCTCGCAAGGGCAGTTAGCTTAGTATAAATCTATGAATCTATGAATCTGCTGTGGCGACCCCTAACGGGAACAGCCGAAAGAAGATGATGATGAGGTATGCTTGTCGGAGATTGTAAGATGCAAGTAAGCTTTAATAAGCATACTGTTAAAGAATTACCAGCATTGAAAGCCTTTTCATTGTTGCCATGCAGAGAATGTTTATATAACTAGATAATGTCTAAGCCTTAGGTATTGAAAGGCATATGACAGTATTAGTAATAAAGAACAGGATTAGAGTATTTTCAGAAGCTCATTACATTTGTTGGAGACTCGCAGTTATGTTTTCAGGCTTTACCCGTAAACTAAACTGAATACCAATCGTGTGGTCCATAACCTGTGCAGTAATCCTTTAAGCAATTTATCTTGAGCTTGCTTCTTGTTTGCTCTTCATTTTTTACTTTGATCACGTGTTCCCCATGAAACAAGTAGATAGTTGTTGTCAGGCAGCAGTTTTTTTTTTTATAAGAAACATTTTTACAAGTGGGGGTATCACAGAGATTGCTACTTTCAGCATGTTACTTGATAAGTTTATAAAGCTGAATATAAATTATTAGAAATGCAGTGCAAAGTGGTTTGAACTGAGTGCTGTTTTTTTTTTTTTTTTTTTTATATATACTTGATTTTGAGTGGCATTCCAGTAATGTGTTTAAAAAGTAATTTTTTCACGCCTCACAACCTTTATGTTTCCAACTAGATATTAAATAAATAAGTTAAAAATGAAAACCAACTAGATATTAAATAAATAAGTTAAACACGAAAACCAAACTGGCCAAATCAAAACAAGAAAAGAAAATGATCAGCCAATAGAATATCCAACTGTTTATTGTACGTAAGCTCTTTCACTGAACAAAATACTTCAGCATCTTCAGACCTGAATTTGTCATGTAGCCGATGCATTGAAATATTTTTTTCTTCTACACTTCATTTTGTCTTGATTGGACTCTTGTAATGACAGTTTGGCAGCCAGGGCAGCTCTTTTAATTAAAGTTCCAGTTGTGGCACTCCAGGCAGCCTATTTAATTAAAGTTGCAGTTGTGGCAGCCAGGGCAGCCTATTTAATTAAAGTTCCAGTTGTGGCAGCCAGGGCAGCCTATTTAATTAAAGTTCCAGTTGTGGCAGCCAGGGCAGCCTATTTAATTAAAGTTCCAGTTGTGGCAGCCAGGGCAGCCTATTTAATTAAAGTTCCAGTTGTGGCAGCCAGGGCAGCCTATTTAATTAAAGTTGCAGTTGTGGCAGCCAGGGCAGCCTATTTAATTAAAGTTCCAGTTGTGGCAGCCAGGGCAGCCTATTTAATTAAAGTTCCAGTTGTGGCAGCCAGGGCAGCCTATTTAATTAAAGTTCCAGTTGTGGCAGCCAGGGCAGCCTATTTAATTAAAGTTCCAGTTGTGGCAGCCAGGGCAGCCTATTTAAAGTTGCAGTTGTGGCAGCCAGGGCAGCCTATTTAATTAAAGTTCCAGTTGTGGCAGCCAGGGCAGCCTATTTAATTACAGTTCCAGTTGTGGCAGCCAGGGCAGCCTATTTAATTAAAGTTCCAGTTGTGGCACTCCGGGCAGCCTATTTAATTACAGTTCCAGTTGTGGCAGCCAGGGCAGCCTATTTAATTAAAGTTCCAGTTGTGGCAGCCTATTTAATTAAAGTTGCAGTTGTGGCAGCCAGGGCAGCATATGTAATTAAAGTTGCAGTTGTGGCAGCCAGGGCAGCCTATTTAATTAAAGTTCCAGTTGTGGCAGCCAGGGCAGCCTATTTAATTAAAGTTGCAGTTGTGGCAGCCAGGGCAGCCTATTTAATTAAAGTTGCAGTTGTGGCAGCCAGGGCAGCCTATTTAATTAAAGTTGCAGTTGTGGCAGCCAGGGCAGCGTATGTAATTAAAGTTGCAGTTGTGGCAGCCAGGGCAGCCTATTTAATTAAAGTTCCAGTTGTGGCAGCCAGGGCAGCCTATTTAATTACAGTTCCAGTTGTGGCACTCCTGGCAGAGTATCTAATTATTCCAGTTGTGGTTTTGAGTATAGCTCCACCACTTTCTAGGTGGTCACACCCCTTCCTATTGCCCCACCCATTCAGCGGTCTCCTGCAGTCCCCCTTTAATTTGAAGTCACCAGCCGCCACTCCAAACAAACAAACACTTACGGTTTCATAACTGACTATGTTAATTATAGCTCAGTTTGGTATAAACAACCCACAAAGTACGCAAAACCACAACAGTTTTCTTCACCGAAGTTCAGAGTGGAGGTTCCAGAAACAATAACAGATACTTACATGATCTAATAATGCAAGCAGACCCTAATCAGCAAGTGGAGATTAACAAGTGAAAACTGTGCAACTTAAAAAGTCAGGGCTAAATAAGGCAGAAGACATAATCTGGGGAAGAACAGTAACAAGGGCATGAAAGGCACACCAGCAGCAGGACAACACCAAGACAGGAACAGACTACCAATACAGAGGGGCAGGTAGCACTGTTGGGATTTCAGCATCTACACCCATAAGCAGGCATCATAAGCATCCATTACCGCCTGCATACCCAGGCTTCTTATAACGTAGACAATGTACGCACCTTGCATTTACTCCCCATGCCTGGCTGTGACCCGCATACCTCGGCGAACTAGTGCTGTCAGGTAACAGCAAGCCTTAAAACAGCTCCAAGTTCCCCTCATGACACCTGCCTTTCCAACACAGCAGCGCTGGAACGGAAAAGCACCGCATTTTCTCAAGCGTCTCTATTATTATTTTCTAAATTCACTGCCGAGTTGTCACGGATTTGCAGAAAACCACATTTTTATGGAAAACGGACTAAAAATGAGGAGAAAAACTGCACAGTCGATAGGTATTACTGCGTCCACACAAAGCGAAAAGGATGGACTTCACTTTGTTGAGAAAACAGAAGCTCACGAGTATTAACGGGTGTGCGTGGCTTCATGTTATATTAATATTTCCCGCAAACAACTGAGCTAAAGTCTTGGGATTGTTGTTACCTGTCCTGTGCCCCCTGCACTTTACACACTGTGTCAGTCACACACACAACTTACACCCGGGCGGGCAGCTCCTCACCTGCACAGCTGCAGAAGTCACTTAGTGCCAGTCCTTCATGTGTCCACGATCGGTACCCCTCGGCCTCCACCGCTGCTCACCGTAGTCATCATCATACATTCTACGCTCCCGCTCCCGCTCCCACCGACGCTCCAGTATATATATTACAAACACAAAAGTTATAGCCATGCTTATCAATGCGAAAGGCATGCTGTACAAACTACACTCTGTCTCTGTCCCGCACCTCTGGAAAAACGCAGGGCAAACAGCATCTTATATAGTACCCAACGGGGCTGGGCGGCACACATGGGCGTGCGCAACAGCGCTGTTCCGCGTATCCATGCAGCTTCTTGTTCTGCATGTAATGCCCATCACTTCTGTTTCTCATTATATTTAACACGAAAAATTAAACGGATGGAAATGCCAAGCTAACTGTTCTGCTTTGTCACACTTTATATTTACTGCTGAAGAAAGCACTTCATTGCTTGCTTGAATATTTATATGCATCTATTTCTATTTAGTTTTGTGTGTGTGTGTGTGTGTGTGTGTCTCAGTACAGTTATTTTTATAATTACAACCATCATACACCTAGATGCTCATTTATAGACAAATTTATTTATAGGTTCATATCTTACTAAAAGGCTAACTACCTTTGCAGGCCATTATAAGCCTACACAATTGTCCCATATTGTGCTTAAAATTAAACTTTCTCCTTAGACTTTAGATTCACCTAACCCTTTCCAACACATATATGTGTGTATGCGTGTGTGTCATTATTATCATCATCATCATCATCTTTTGGCTGTTCCCGTTAGGGGTTTTCACAGCAGATCACCTGTTTCCATTTCTTCCTATCCTCTGCATCTTGCTCTGTCACACCAACCACCTGCATGTCCTCTCTCACCACATCCATAAACCTTATCTTAGGCCTTCCTCTTTTCCTTTTACCCAGTAGCTTCATCCTTACCATCCTTTTCCCAATATACTCAGCATCCCTCCTCAGCACATGTCCAAACCAACATAATCTTGCCTCTCTGGCTTTGTCTCCAAACCTTCCAACCTGGGCTGACCCTCTAATATACTTATTCCTAATCCTGTCCAGCCTCATCACACCCAGTGTAAATCTTAACATCTTTAATTCTGCCACATCCAGCTCTAACGCCTGCCTTTTTGTCAATGCCACTGTCTCCAACCCATATAACATAGTTGATCTCATTACCCTCTTGTAGACCTTCCCTTTCATTCTTACTGGTACTCGTCTGTCACAAATCACTCCTGACACTCTTCTCCACCCACTCCATCCTGCCTGTACTCTCTTCTTCACCTCTCTTCCACACTCACCGTTACTCTGAACTATTGACCCCAAGTATTTAAACTCATCCACCCTTGCCACCTCTACTCCTTGCATCCTCACCATTCCTCTATCCTCCATCTCATTCACACACATATATTCTGTCTTAGTCCTGCTGACCTTCATTCCTCTTCTCTCTAGAGCATATCTCCATCTCTCCAGGGTCTCCTCCACCTGTTCCTTACTCTCACTACAGATCACAATGTCATCTGAAAACATCATAGTCCACGGGGACTCCTGTCTGATCTCGTCAGTCAACCTGTCCATCACCATTACAAATAAGAAAGGGCTCAGAACTGATCCTTGGTGTAACCCCACCTCCATCTTAAACGCATCAGTCATTCCCACCACAGATCTCACTGCTGTCACACTACCCTCGTACATATCCTGCACCACTCTTACATACTTTTCTGACATTCCTGACTTCCTCATACAATACCACAACTCCACTCTAAGCACCCTGTCATATGCTTTCTCTAAGTCTACAAAAACACAATGCAACTCCTTCTGACATTCTCTGTACTTCTCCTTCAACAATCTCAGAGCAAAGATCGCATCTGTAGTGCTCTTTCCTGGCATGAAATCATACTGCTGATCACTAATCATCACGTCCCTTCTTAACCTTGCTTCCACTAGTTTTTCCCATAACTTCATGCTGTGACTGATCAATTGAATCCCTCTGTAGTTACTACAGCTCTGCACATCACCCTTATTCTTAAAAATCGGTACCAAAACACTTTTTCTCCATTCCTCAGGCATCCTCTCACTTTCCAAGATTTCATTAAACAATCTGTTTAAAAACTCCACTGCCATTTCACCTAAACACCTCCATGCTTCCTCAGGTATGTCATCTGGGCCAACAGCCTTTCCATTCTTCATTCTCTTCATAGCTATCCTTACTTCCTCCTTGCTAATCCATTGTACTTCATGATTCACTATCCCTTCATCATCCAACCTTGTTTCCCTCTCATTCTCTTCATTCATCAACCCCTCAAAGTACTCTTTCTATCTCCTCAACACACTCTCCTTGCTTGTGAGTATGTTTCCCTCATTATCCTTTATCACCTTTACCTGCTGCACATCTTTCCTAGCTCGGTCCCTCTGTCTAGCCAATTGGTACAGGTCCTTTTCTCCCTCCTTAGTGTCCAACCTTTCATACAACTCTTCATATGCCTTATCCTTAGCCTTCACCACCTCTGTCTTTGCCATGCACCTCATCTCCTTATACTCCTGTCTACTTTCTTCATCTCTCTGACAATCCCACTTCTTCTTTGCCAACCTCTTTCTCTGTATACTCTCCTGTACTTCCTCATTCCACCACCATGTCTCCTTGTCCTCCTTTCTCTGTCCAGATGTCACACCTAGCACCTTTCTAGCCATCTCCCTTACTAGCTCTGCTGTAGTTACCCAACTATTTGGTAACTCTTCACTGCCACCCAGTGCCTGTCTTAACTCATCCCTGAACTCCACCTCACAATTACCCTTTTTCAATTTCCACCATTTGATCTGTGGTGCTGCCCTCACACTCCTCCTCCTCTTCTTGATCACCAACGTCATCCTACAAACCACCATCCTATGCTGCCTACATATACATACATACATACACAAATTTGTTTATTTATATATTACTCTACTGATAATTACCCCATCAAAACTTTTTTTTGAGAGGACTCGTAAGTTGGATTAAAGGATTTAGGAGTTACCTTTGTCCATTAATAGTATATACGACAGTCCTGGATTAAGTTTCTACTGCACATCCATTGATTAAAATTACGCCTGACTTTGTTCAGGGATGAGTTTTCTTTTATATGGATGGAGAGTCTGCTCCAGAGCA
>NC_056732.1:1890527710-1890585754 GCF_019279795.1 Protopterus annectens | reverse complement strand
TTAGTAATAAGATGAAGGGAGGAGGCAATTCAAATAATGCTAAAGTTTTAAATATATACTCCCAGTTGAGGGAATCAAAGGCCTTTTCTATGTCTAATCCGATTACAAGTGTTTCTCTATCTTCTTTATTCACATTATCTATAAGAGTAAGTATCCTTTTAATATTATCATGTGTGTGCCTGTTATATAAAAATCCAGTTTGATCATTATTCATTGTCTTTGAAAGTGGGATTTTCATTCTGTTAGCTAGGATTGACATGAATATTTTGTGATCATTATCCAGTAATGACATAGGTCTGTATAAGGTGCAAAGGTCTGATGGTTTATTATCTTTTAGAATTGATATTATGAGAGAATATTTCCATGAGGGTGGTATTTTTGCTTCTGACTGGACTTCTAGCAAAGTTTTATGAAAAAGGGAGATCACTGCTGAAGGGAAAAGTTTGTAAATGTCTAATTATACCATCTATCCCTGGTGCTTTGTTAGATTTACTTTCTGCTATCTTGTCAACAATTTCTTTATAGGATATAGGTTTTTGTAGGTCTAGTTTTAAGTTTTCAGGAATATTTTTTAAATTGGTAAGGTTTGTATCTAAGTTTATTTAGTTGGTATCTAAATCTTCTTTTTGAAGTGTTCATATAATGGAACCGAAATGCTTCAAGGATGTCTCCTATATCTGATAGTTTTTTCCCTTTCTTTTCATGATATATACTACTGTTATTTGCTTTAGATTGTATTTTAATTCTTGCACATAAGTTATGTAGATATCTGGGGGCGGTGGCTAATGAGTTTATTTTTAATTTTTCCAAGGCTAGACATGTTTTGTGTGGTAGAATTTTATTACATTTTTTATTTAATTCCTCTGTGTTTTTTTTTTTTTGATTTCTGGACAATTTTGACTTTTTTTAGATTTTGCTGTCAAGAGTTTGGTTTGCAAGTCTAATGATTCAGATTCTCACTCTCTAACTTTGTCTTTGTATCAGCTAAGGGTCTTACCAAATAAATATGCTTTTAATGAGTCCCAAACCATGACTCTACTGATTCCTGTTGTATTATTAATTTCAAGAAATAATTGTAGTTCTGACAACATCCAGGGTCTGAATTCTTTCATTTTCGTGATATATGATGGAATTTTAGTTGAGAGGATTAAAGGTTTAAATTCTATTTGGAGCTTCATTATCAGAGAGTCATGATCTGAGAAGGGGCATGGAACTATTGAGAAGTTGAGGATTTTTGTTTGTAAATCTTGAACTATGAATAATTTGTCTATTCTGGCTTGTGTTCCAAATCTATGGTCTTTATGGGAAAATAATAAGGATTTATCATCTTTTACTTTAAAAGTGTCTATTAAATTAAATGAATCAATCCATCTTTCTAAGGATTTTGAAATAGTTGCTATGCAAAAATACTTCTTGGTGGTTTCAGAAGCTTCTAAGGTACAATTAAAGTCTCCTCCCAGTATAAGATTTCCTTTATAATTGTTGGAAATAAAATCTAGGTGTTTTTTAACCATTCCTGCTCCAATTCCTGGAAACCAATATAGATTAGCTAAGGTCCATATTCTGTTATTAAATGTAATTATAACAAATGCTAGTAGACCTTCTTTGTCTTCATATGTATAAATAGCTTTTGGATTGATTATGTTTTTCTTCCAGATAATTGATACTCCTTTTTTTTTGTTCAATAGGAGGATTGAGCTGAGACTGTATAGTCCTTAGGGTTCCAAGTGAAGCTATCATTAGTCTTAAAATGCATTTCCTGGAGAAATACTACTTGTGCCTTATTTAGATTTAAATAAGTTTGATCTTTTATTTGCATTATTTCAGCCATTAGTATTTAATGATAAGAATGTTAAATCCATTTCAAGTTATTGTTGGAAGAAACATTTTGCTTCTTTTTTATTTTGATTATAGTAGTTATACCATATTCTCTGATAACATTGGATAATATTTTTATGTGTGTAAACTTGGGAGTGTAATTTAATGTTCTTTCTTCTTTAAATACAAGTAGGGTAACATTATGGTTAGGCTTTAAAAAAGTACTTCTATAAAACATTATTTCTAAAGTATCAAATACAAGTAGATATAAATTTCCCATTAAACATGGAATGAAAGTCATTCCTAATTCAACAGATAAAGATAGATCTATTGGAATATCACTCATGCCTTTAACCAACAATATCAACTGAGCTCCATATGTTAAATTATTATATGGAGAATTTTCTTAAAAGAGATATGAAATTATATATTATTCTATTATTGTTCTATAGTACTTTATATATCAGGATGGAATGTTAGTAGTGTAAAAATTATGTTGACTTAGAAAATATCCAATATTTAGTTACCCTTAAGAGATCTCAAACATGTCAGATATGTCATTTTGGATAAAGTAAATGCAACAGAGAAGCATACACTAAATAAGCCATCAACAAAATAGATTATTACTAAAGTAATTTGACTAAAAGGACTCTGCAGGAGACAATGAGTGATTACCAATGAAATATGAATTTACTGTAGATGTACTATCTTCCTTTACTTTCCCACTCTCCACCTCACCAACTTCAACTTACACTTATGAAAAGACATGGAGCAGGATTCATGAAGCCTCCGTGTAAGAGTTACAAGTCTTACACGGAGGCTGCAGTTAAACGGTGTGACGTCAGCATGCCATGCACATTCATGAGGGTATTCTGACTCACACCCAAGGCTAACACGGTCCGTGTAAGAAAGTAGGGGGCGTGTCCGCAGGCGGAGTCCTGCAAACGGACATGCCCCCAGAAGAGTAACAGTCCCAAAAGTAAATCCCCACGACAGAGTCCGCGTAAATGTCAACAAACACAACACAACACATGCCCCCACAGACTATAAACATAAAATGTAAAAATGAACATGTTATATTTTTTTATAAGTTTTCATAGGTTCATAGGTTCATAGGTTTATACTAGGCTATCTGCCCTAAGGCATTTATAAGCCTAGCCCAAATTTTTGTGGCTTACGCCACCCCTTATATGAAAAAATACTGTGCCCATTAGTTTGTTGTGCCTCTGTCCAGCAGTGACACAGAGATGATTCCCAGGGTAAACCTACGATCTCCCATCCACAGGTCTAGATTTCTCTTGAACAGAGTAAGCGAGGTGCTCTGCCTCACATGGACCGGGATTTTATTCCACAGAATAGGGAGTCTCTGAGTGATAAATCTATCCCTCCAGCACGTCCTATTTATATCCGTGCTAAGGTTTAAGTCACTTGCTCTAGTGGTTTTGGTGGATTTGGATTTTTTGAGGTGGAGCATGTCCATTAATTCGGGTTTGACATGGCCTTGTATGTCAGGCACATGTCACCTCTGAGCAGACGGTATGCGACTGAATAGAGCTGGAGTTTCTTCAATCTGGCAGAATATGACAGATTTTGGAGTCCCTTTATCCTTTTGGTGAGGAACTTTTGGGGTCTCTCCAATTGCTGCAGATGTCTGGTGAGATACATCCCGAATGGGGCATTGTACTTGATCATTGGTCTGATAAGTGAAGAGTACAGGGAACAATGACCTCACTAGATCTGGATGTGAATCCCTTCATGATAAGGTGGGCAATGTGAAGGTCTTTCTAACCACTTTAGCAATGTGAGTGTCAAAAGAAAGGCCACTGTCAACCTGGGTCCCCAGGTCCCTGATAACCTCTTCTGTGCTTAGTGGATTGCCACCTATATGGTAGCTTGGGGTTACCTTGTTTTTCCCAAGGGTATGACTATACATCTTTTGGCGTTTAACTTCAGGCCATGGCTCTGGCACCAGCTATCTGTTTCCGTGAGTCCCTTCTGAAGGATATCCGTGTCCGATGCACTTTCCACTATGGCCCAGTTTGCAGTCGTCTGCAAACTTTGTCAGCCAAAGTCCTCCCATCTTGGCCTGTACTTCTGAGAAGTAGATGCCAAACAATACGGGGCCAAGGACCGAGCCCTGTGGGACACCACTTGTGACCGGCTTGGAGTCTGACACAGCGCCAGCAACTCTAACCCTGTGGGTTCTGTCCTTAAGCCAGTTTGCAACCCATCTTGTGACATATGGGTTTACATTTAACCTGCTAAGTTTTTCTACAATACCGAGTGGGGTATTGTGAAAGCCTTTGCAAGGTCAAGGTAGGCTGTATGGACTGCCTTTCCTCATCAATGGCCTTGGTGACTGTTTCAAGAAGTCGACCAAGTTCAAAAGGCATGATCTTCCCTTGACAAAGCCAAACTGGGTCGGGTCCAATGTCTGCAAGTCCCTATATCTTTGTTTATGAGCTCCATTATGATCCTCTCCATAGCTTTGCAGACTAGACTTGTTAAGCTTATGGGGCGGTAATTACCAGGGTCCGTGAGGCGCCTTTGTGGAGTGGGACCACAGTTGCCGTACACCACTCCTTGGGCACGTATCCTGTGGTAAGGCTGAGATTAAACAGCTGCCTTATGTGCGGGTTAATTCTCATTTAGCTCGTGTAGCACACAGCCGGGGACACCATCCGGTCCCATTGATGCTGTGTTTTTAGCTTTAGAGAGCAGCTTTCACCTGCGCATTTGAGATGTCCGGGAGGCTACACTCGGCTGGGTTAGTTATCTCTCCTTTAGGGAGGGAGTGGGGGGTGAAGTTTGCACTGAACCTGTCTGCCAGTATGTTGACAATGTCTGTGGGTTCAGTGATTTTTGTATCATTGTGGACTAATTCTGAGCATATCTGGGAGTTTCCACCCAGGTTCCTAACATAGCTGAAAAAAGGCCTTATGATTGTCCTTTGAATCCATGGCAATTTTTCTCTCAAAATTGGCCTTAGTTGATTTTATGAGTGCTCGTATTGTTTTACTAATAATGATCAGGGGTGACTTCCCTTTTATGGATTTTGTTCTATCATGTAATAGCTTTCTCCTCTTATTGTAAAGTTTGTTAATGGCTGGGGTCCACCAGACTGGACGTTTGCCCTTTGTGGAAAGAGTCTTGGTTTTATTTGGGATTGCCTGATCCATGCAGTCCTGGAGGTGTTCATAGAAGGCATTTGTAAGGGCTTCGCAGCTTGGGTTTTGGTTTCCTCTGGCTCAGGGGCCTTGAAGGATACTACACCAGTCTTGAGTAGTGTGAAGTTTGCTTTAGAAGTTCTTCACTATGGTCTTTTGTTTGGGGTGGGGGCGGGATGTGGATTTCAGTGAGATTAGTTTATGATCAGATCTCACCAATGAGGGATATACTTCGGTGTGGAGCATTTTGTCCCCATGTTTGTGACAATGAGATCTAGTATATTTTCTCCTCGTGGGAACAGTGACTAGCTGTTCCATGGCATTTGAATTTATGAACTCCAGGAACCGTTGGGCTAGAAAGTTAGGGCTTGAGTAATGTTCCCAGTCTATATTCGGGTAGTTGAAGTCACCCAATATGATGGTGTTTGGAGATACATTTATACCCTCCAGTGTCTTCAGGAAGGCTGTGTGGGGTTCCTGAGTTTGAGAGGGTGGCCTGTAGCATGCTACAATTTGTAGAGCAGTTTTGCCTATGGTTAGTTGCACCTGGATGGTTTCAAGCTTGCATTGCCACCAACCTGGAGGTGTGGGTATCCTTTATGAATATGGATACACCCCTCCTTTTGTGGTGTGGTCCGGGTTTGGGGCGAACGCATGATATGAGGTAAAACCTAATAGTGCGGGGTGCTCTCAGGAGCCTTGAACCAGGTTTCAGTTACAGCACAGACATCGATGTTCTCCATACTGAGAAGGGCCTCGAGTGCGTGCATTTTGAGATTTAGACTTCTGGCATTGAGCAGCATTACCCTCAGTTTCTTCCCATTTTTGTTTTCTAGGGTGGTAGGTTTAGAATTTGAGCCTTGCCTAAAAAAGGCACTATGGGGGTGGCAAGAGCCTTAGCCAATATCCGGAATCCCAGGGTGACAGGTGCAAGCCGTCCCTTGCAGAAGCAGCGTGGCTTGTCAAGCATGTCATCCCAGGCAGACAGACACTGGATCCCCTTTGAATGACACCAGACATTAAGCCAATTGTTAAAGCTGATCATCTTGTCTCTATATTGTGGCATCATTCTTGGTGAAGGAAGGATACTGCTCAGGGTTAGGGTCATACCTGCCTGGGCTACATAATCAGAGAGCTCCTCTATGTCTCTTTTCATGTAGTCCAGGGAGGTGCGCCTCAGGTCGTTCACACCAGCATGGACAATGACTGTGTCATATTTGTACTTGCCGTGGCGTGACCCGAGTGCTTGTGTTATGTGGCGGATTCTAGCCCGATAGGCAGCTTACTGTGACCCTCTCCTTGTTCAGCCTGGTGAGTGGGACGTCAGTGTGTCTGACTATGGAGTCACCTATGACAAGTATGTTTGGTGTTGTATTTGGCCTTAAGGGCTGTGACTGCTTTGCACACTGCTTTTGTGGTTTATGTGTTGCTTGTGGGGTGTCTTGAGGTAGCAGTTGTTTGGGTGTCTGCTTTGGAGGCCTCTGCTGTTTAGGTAAATTTTTACTCAGAGCCTCGAGTATGTCTTTGTGTGTTTATGTGTTTGATTCAGTGGAGTGGTAGCATTATGTGAGGCTGGTTTTGTGGTGTGTGTAGTTGCCTTCTCCTCCTGTCTGGTCTTGCCAGTCCTGAGTTGAGAGAGCTCAGCCTCCAGTTTGGCTAAATAGCTGCATCTCGCAAGTATTTGTGTTATGTGGGAGGAGGAGAGGGTTGTCTGTGTACATGAGGCAGTTATAACATTGCCTCAAGATTCCCAGATTCACCAGCTGGACCGAGAGGAGATTGACAACTGACCTTTGGACATGCTAGAATAATATTGGGAAATCCTTAATTGAAAACAAGGGCCAGTGGGGAGTGAGGGTGTAGTGCTTTTAATTTTTAGTGCTGACTTATATAATTGCTTTAGTGAGCAAGTGCCAGGTAACTTGAGTGCAATGTGTTACAAGTAACTAAATGCAAAAACGACAAACAGTAACTTTCTTTCAAGTGAAACAAGGAAATAAGTACAGTATGTTTGCCTGTGATTGCGCTCGTTTGCGCGGGCATGCCCGTCGCTTAGCCACAGTTAGCAGTCAGTGGAAAAGCATATAAGATCTAAATATGCAAAGTAAGCCAAGAAGCAATAGTGTAGCGGTAGAGACGTTGGCTGAAGAGGAGGCAGTCATGGTTCGAGCCCCCACAACATCAATTTTTATTTTTAGTGAAATAAGCACGAAACAATTCCCTGACATATATGTACATATATAAAATTATATTTTATGCAAAATGTAATGAAATGGGCCATGTATTTTGAAAAAATGTTTGATAATAAAAAAAAAAATGTCAGAAGTGCCTATAGCTGAGCTACACTCTAACAAGCTGAGTATATCTGCCCGTAGGTGAGCAGTGGTTTAACAGGTGTAAAATGAGTGCCCGGGGTTGAGCAGCATTTTAACACACTGAAACTGTGTGCCCATAGCTGAGCTGAGCATAATATGTGTGCTGACAGCCAAATGATGCATAAACCAGCGTAACCTGTTTGCACGGAGCTGTGCACCGTGCCAACAAGCTAACCGGCGGGCAACGTTGAGCAAGCTGTATCAAAACTGCCTTTACACAGACACACCTCCTAGCCTGTGTAGACAGTCATAAATTAAAAAAAACAATGGCCAGGCTCGAACTCAGGATATCAAGCACAATAGTCAAAGTACTAAACCACTAACCCATGACAGTTGCTCTTAGAAATACAGTAATAGCATATATATAGGAATGAATGGAAAGAGAAGCATGACAAAGCAGGTTTGTGAAGCTGATACATTTCCAAAATGGCCAATCAGAGATAAGTGTGGGAAAAACGGCATATATAAGCCCCATAGGCGGGAATACACAGCATAACTGATTGTGGAATCAATTTGCAGTCAGGATGGCAGATGTAGGAGAGGGTAGTTGCTTCCGAGCACAGAGGTGGGGCATTGAGGAGTCCAAATATATGGTTTGGCTCCTTGTCCATGATCATGAGGCCCAACTCATGCATGGCCAGGTCCTGTGGGGAGCATACAAGGCTGAGGCGTGGGACCGGTTGGCACATGATCTCACCAGTGCCACAGGAATACCAAGGACTGGTGAACAGGTCTGTCACCACCACGCAGACCTGAAGAGACGGAAGCAGGACCAACTGAATCATTGGATCCAGGAGGCCCGGCAAATGCCCAACGCCCCACTACTGAGTAAATTACATGTAATTATTTATGTAAGAAGTTAACCTAGCTGATATTATGGAGATGTGTATTCCAATATTACTTCATTTATATTACAGCTGCAGGTGTCTGTTCCATGAACCGTCGAGCCCATGCCGATAGGCATGTGCAGTTGCGCCACCAGGCAGGTTAGTAATTCTTTCCCTGTAACTGTTAAAAAATATAAGTATGACAGCTTACAAAAGAGTGCAGTATAGTCATTTATTAATAAAAAGTTCAAGTAACAGTGTAAGAGAGATTCTTCTAGTACTGTGTGATTACATAAGTGTGATGGAGCATGTAATCAAAAAATAAAAATGAAACAAGTCTGAAATAAAGATGTTCCACCTGTAATATAATAGTACATAACCTGCAGCAGGCTGTAAATTACAGCTACACAAGCTGAGTAAAACGCATGTGTGAAATATATCCCCGTTTAAAATTTTAAACATGACACAAGTCAGACTGTTGGAAAGGATTGTTGTGACCAAGTAAAACATGTCAATAAAGCCTAGAATTAAGTACCATCCTGAATTTTAAAAATAAAACAAGTGAGTGTGTGAGAAAGAGGTATAAATCCACCAATAAAGTTGTAATAACTCCTGAATAAAGTATACTGTAGTCAGTACAGAATGAAATGAATGCGACAGGCACAACCAAACAGTGAAATGTGTGGAATAAAGTACTGAAGCTGGAATGTGTGTCCCACAATCTGGGTATGTTGCTGTACGTTTGCAATATGTAGATAATATGGTTGTATGAAATACCAAACATCCACAGTTGTCTAGAGCCATATAAAGCAAATGTAGCAGGATGCTGTAGCTGAACATAGCCAGATATGAATGTGTATGAATAAAAATGCAATGTATATTAATGTAGCAGCAACATTCCCATCACCAACATGCATAAGTTTACACATAGGAAACTGTAGTCAGACCTGTAGTGTGTATATATCTGCAGCTAGTAGAAATGTACAGCATATGTATAGGTATTTGAAGTTGTTAATGAAATATTTCTTCATCCTACCCTATAACCACAATTATACCATGACCCCCCATTAATATTCCAAAACATGCATGCTTGGCCAGCGTGCACGTTGTAAATCGACTTATACTAATGGAAAAAGGTCCAGTCGCCCGGACTTTTTCCATTAGTATAAGTCTCTTTAAACTGTCTTGCTATGTTAAAAGAGTTTAACATAGCGACAGGTTTAAAAAAGCAACAGAGATCTCTGTTGCTTTTTAAACTGTCTCGCTATGTTAAACTCTTTTAACATAGCGATGTAAAAGCAACGGAGATCTTGCTTTCTCCATTGCTTTTTTTTAAACCTGTCTCGCTATGTTAAATGGGTTTAATAGTGAGACAGCTTTAAAATAAGCGGAGATCTCCGTTGCTTATTTTAAAGTCTCACTATGTTAAACCCATTTAACATAAAAACAGTAAAAAGCAATGGAGATCTTGCTTTCTCTGTTGCTTTGGCCACAACTCTGATGTACTGCGAGTAGCATCGCAGTACATCAGAACTGCCGCGATACCAGACAGCTGCAGAAGGGCAGCAAAGAGGCATTATACAATGCCATTATTTAAGAAAAGTAATTATTTATTTTCTTAAATAATGTCATAGTATAATCAATAACCACTTCTGGTGTGGGTAATGTGATTACCCACGGTTGTCTTTGTTTGGTCCCCCGGGATTCGCTCTCGGGACCAAACCACGCCAACCGTGGGTAAATCCCGCATTACCCACACCCAGAAGTGGGTTATTGCTATAATAATCCATTCCACATGAAATGGGTATGTGTCTTCACAATTAACTCCCCTGGACATTTGTCCTGTTGGTTCATACATATTTGCATGTGCGTTGATGCATGTGCCCTGTTCATACATCCAAACCTGATGGCCTGTTGCCATCAATCAACCCTGCATGTTGTTGGATTGTGTATTGTTGTTCAAATTATGCATGTGTTATGCTTGCTGTTCAATGGCTTGAATTTATGGGTGTTTGGTTAATGGGAATACTAATGCATGCTGTTACAACTAATTGTGAATGGTATTGTACGTTACTAACCCAAACTGTCATAAAATAATGCAAAACATAGGACAACAGGGAAGGCGGGTTCCAGCGGACCCACCTCTCCCACCTCAGCTGGTGAGTGCACCTGGCAGTAGTGCCCAGGCCGGACCCTCCTCCGGTGGCTCTGTGCCACCTGTGGGTGGAAGCGCTGCAGGGGATGGGGCTCGTCCCCCTCTCTGCAAGCGTGGCCAGAGGAGAACATCCACTCACCCTCCGTAGTGTCCGGACTGTGGTGCGTAGGGAGATCAGGCATGCTGTGCTTGGGCTCCAATGCCAGCTTGAGGCATGGGTGGCACAACTCACGGGCGTGCCTGCTGCCTGTCCTACACAGCCCCCAGCATAGCCCCGTCCTGGGCAGTGAAGGCACAGTGGCAACTGCCCATGGGTGGGGATCTCAGTTCCACTGTTGCCATCTGTGGGCTCATGGGCTCGAGATATCCAAACATCCATCCCCGTCAATTGCCTATCCCCCCACATGTGTCATACACCACCCCTGTATGCGTCTTGTTTGTCTTGTCTGTTAACCTCCCCAACCTACCTCCCAAGCTATACCTACTTCCTGTACCTGACATACCACTCTCACCTGAAAAAATAAAAAAGGGCACTCTGTACCCACAAAAAAATTACGCCCCATACATAGCTGCCCATTTTGCACACATGTCTGGCGGACACGTAAACTGGCAATTACAATTTGCTGTACAACAAATATTGTTGTCCTCACACCTCTCTCAGGGGTGGAAGGTTTGAAATTTCACACCAAATTACAAACATATGCACAGCTGTTGCTGATGAGGAAATGGGCAGCTATGGGCTTGCCCTACATCCCTCCTGCAAAACCCGAGCTTGTTTTACTACTGTCCTACCCTCTTTGTGCCCCCTTTTTCACCACTTTCCTATCTCCCCATTTTCTTTTCTTTAAAAGAAATTAGTGCAGGTGTGCACGAGAGTAAGCACTTTTAAGCAGTAGTAAGTGGGTGTGTGCTTCTGTGCGCTTAGCTAAGCGTGTGTGTGCGAAGCTAAGCGACAGTGCACATGCGTGAGCTCCACGCAAACCAGTGCTAACCTGCTTACAACTGCTTAAAAGTGCCTTAGTCACTCTGAATGACAAGGCCTGTAGTTTGCTCAGCAGCAAAATAAAATACATCTGTCAGTCTCGAACCCAGGGCCATGGAAACAGTAGTCTGCATGACTTACCACTAAGCCATGACTGCTTTACAAGGACATTGTGCTGAAATAAAAATATCATGAAATAGTAGGAATTAATGTAAAGGGAATATAGCAAGTCTAGTACACAAAGCATGTCATGTATATGTACTGTCATATCTAGTGGATTTGTAAAATAGTACTATGTGAAGAGAACCAGCCATGCTAGTTGGTAGCTAGTAGGTAATAATGTCACAGTAGCACCTGAAAAGCCACACACATACTCAGAGCAGGATAAACACTGCCATAGCTGAACAGTTAAGAGCCCAGACATAGCAACTGTGACTGAGTTACAGGGATGTCCCTGATGTGAAAACAACTGTCAACTGTGCCCCAATGACTCCCTGTGAAATGTACTAACAGTAGGCAGAAAGGTGTTACAACACATGCAATGGTAACTATGAGAATTACTGAACGTATGCACCACTTGCACGTCACAAATGGTGTAGTAATACATATGTTCAAAATAACCCACAGTCACAACTGCAGAATATCAGAATATTTCATGGGAGTATCCCAGTGATATGTACCATTCCATGAGGCTGATAAAAGATGCACCTGAGAGTATCTGAGGCCTGCTCAGCAGCATGATCAAATACCCTTGTAAGTGTCAAGGCCCACACCATGGCCAGATCACACTGCATGCAGTACCACCCTACCACAACAAACACATAGGAAATTGCTGCCCAAACAGATATAGCAAGCATTACAAGCTGTGAATGTAAATGGAAAATAGGAAAGCCATAGCAACACATTACAGGAAAGACACCTAGCAGGCATATAAGGAGTGAATGTAAAGGGCAAATATTGAAGCCATAGCAACAGATTGCAAGAGCCACTGCTATATACCAGTTACACCACAATTCCCACAGGAAAGCACACACACCCATATACAGAGTAATACTAGTCATAGGTGTCAGTTTACACACACACTGAGAATAGGAAACTGGAGGAAGGAATACTCAGGTTACAGTACAACATGCATTGCAGTGTCTACAACACAGCCTGAAATATAAGAGACATACCAACCCTTACACACACAGAACAGTGTCCACAGCAAACCAGCATGGTCCCCACCCTGATAATCTGAAAGGGCTACGCCTACCTAACAAACCTTTTTATAGCACAGTCCTGTAATCACAGTGATAACTGCAATCACTACACAACAGGCTACATGCAATTAGTAAATGCTGGCTAATAATTGGTGCAGAGGCCATCACATGGACATGTGCAGATACCTACAAAAGCATCCTGTACTCCCAGTCCACACATGCAATACTTTCATTGCACCCTCTGGAGGTAGAGAGAGAGAGAGAGAGAGAGAGAGAGAGAGACAGAGAGAGAGAGAGAGAGAGAGAGAGAGAGAGAGAGAGAGAGAGAGAGAGAGAAAGAGAGAGAGAGACAGAGAGACACAGAGAGAGAGACAGAGAGAGAGAGAGAGACAGAGAGAGAGAGAGAGAGAGAGAGAGAGAGAGAGAGAGAGAGAGAAAGAGAAAGGAAAGAAAGAAAAAAATATATATAACAACATAATATAATATATATAACAACAAAACAAACAAGTTGACAGCAGGCCAACTATCAGAAAGCAAACAGCTGTAACAAACACAGGTAATATAAAGTACTAATTTAATAGTCTACATACTGTGAACCCTCCATATGTGTTATTGGTCTGTATCTATGTATATGAATATGTGCATAGGGCCGGGGACATACTGCAACTGTCACTGAAGGCTCTACATACATATGAATGTGATGGTAGCCATGTGCACATATCAATGTAGGTTGTAGTGCAACGTACAATGTAGGTTGTACAGTAATGGATGTTCATCAGTATGTTACCGTGTATATACATATGTGGAACTAAAAAGGATTATATATATATCTAACATGTGTATATGTATGTATATCGAGATATGTATGTATATATATATATATATATATATATATATATATATATATATATATAATATGCATATATGTATACACAGATAGAGAGGGATGTAGAAATACATAGACATATATAGTTTCATAGTTTCATAGTTTAGTACTAGGCTATCTGCCCTGGGGCATTTATAAGCCTAGCCATAGTGATGTGGCTTTCTCCACCCCATGTAATGGTACAAAAGTGTACAGAATAGATTTAGAATACTGTGCCTCTGTCTAGTAGTGACACAGTGAAGACCCCCTTACATAATAGAAATAGTTTACTGTGCCTCTGTCTAGTAGTGACACAGAGATGAGCCCTGGGGTAAACCTACAATCTCCCATCCACTCATCAAGATATCTCTTGAAGAGAGTCAGTGAGGGGCTCTGCCTAACATGAACTGGGATTCTGTTCCAGAGTACGGGAAGCCTCTGAGTTATGAATCTGTCCCTCCAGCATGTCCTATTCATATTTGTGCTGAGGTTTAAATCTTTAGCTCTCATGGTTTTGATGGATTTGGATTTTTTGAGGTGGAGCATGTCCTTCAATTCCTGATTGGACATGGCCTTGTACGTCAGGCACAGATCACCTCTAAGTAGGCAGTATGCTACTGAATAGAACTGGAGTTTCTTCAGTCTGGCAGCATATGACATATGTTGGAGACCCTTGATCCTCTTGATGAGGTACTTTTGTGGTCTCTCTAGGTGTTGCATGTGCCGGGTGAGGTACATACCAAATGGGGCATTGTACTCAATCATGGGCCTGATAAGGGATGAGTATAGAGGTACAATGACCTCCTTTGATCTGGATGTGAATCCCTTCATGATAAGGTGGGCAAGGTAAAAAGTCTTTCTAACCACTTTGGCAACGTGGGTGTCAAATGAGAGGTCACTATCGACTTGGGTCCCCAGGTCTCTGATTACTTTTTCTGTCCTCAGTGGGTTACTGTTGATGTGATAATTTGTGGGTACTTTGTTTTTCCCAAAGTGGATGACTATACATTTTTTGACATTTAGTTTAAGGCCATGACTCCAGCACCAGTTGTCCGTTTCAGTGAGGCCTTTCTGTAGGATGTATGTGTCAGCTGGTGTATCAACTATGGCGCATAGTTTGCAGTCATCTGCGAACGTTGTCAGCCACTACCCTCCCATGTTTGCTTTCACATTTGAGAAATAAATGCCGAACAAGAAGGGTCCCAGGACAGAGCCCTGTGGGACACCACTTGTGACTGGCTTTGAGTCTGACATGGCTCCAGCGATTTTGACTTTATGGGTTCTATCCTTTAGCCAGTTTGCAATCCATCTTGTGACATATGGATTTACATTTCAGCTGTTCATAGATTCATAGGTTCATAGGTTCATACTAGGCTATCTGCCCTGGGGCAATTATAAGCCTAGCCCAATTCTGTATGGCTTACGCCACCCCTTGATTTGAGCATAATGTGCCCTTTTCAAGGTTTAGTTTACTGTGCCTCTGTCTAATAGTGACACGGCAGTAATCCCTGGGACAAACCTACGATCCCCCGTCCACTTATCGAGATTCTTCTTGAAGAGATTCAGTGAGGCTATCTGCCTCACATGAACTGGAATTCTATTCCAGAGTGAAGGGAGCCTCTGGGTTATGAACCTATCCCTCCAACAAGTTCTATTTATTTCTGTGCTGAGGTTCAAGTCCCTCGAGCGTGTGGCTCTAAGGGATTTAGATTTACTGAGGTGGAGCATGTCCATTAATTCTGGATTTGACATAGCTTTGTATATCAGGCATAGATCGCCTCGAAGTAGGCGGTATGCAACTGAGTAGAGCTGGAGTTTTTTTAACCGAGCAGCATATGGCATCTGTTTGAGACCCTTGATCCTCTTGGTGAGATACTTTTGGGGTCTTTCTAATTGCTGCAGGTGTCGGGTAAGGTACATCCCAAAAGGGTCATTTTATTCTATGATGGGCCTGATGAGGGATGAATAAAGGGGCACGATTACCTCTCTTGATCTAGATGTGAAACCCTTCATGATGAGGTAGGCTATGTAGAAGGTCTTTCTAACCACTTTGGCAATGTGGTTTTCAAAGGAGAGATTGCTATCAACTTGGGTCCCCAGGTCCCTAATAACTTTCTTTATACTTAATGGGTTTCCACCTATGTGGTAATTTGTGGGCACATTGTTTTTGCCAAAGGGTATGACTATACATTTTTTGGCATTTAGCTTTAAACCATGGCACTGGCACCAGTTATCTGTCTCTGTGAGACCTTTTTGAAGGATGTTTGTGTCAGCTGGAGAGTTGATTATGGCGCCCAGTTTGCAGTCATCTGTGAACCTGGTGAGCCATAGTCCTCCATTTGCCTGTACCTCAGAAAAGTATATACCGAACAAGAGTGGTCCCAGGACAGAACCCTGTGGGACACCACTTGTGACCGGTTTCGAGTCTGACATGTCTCCAGCAACTCTCACTCTGTGGGTTCTGTCTTTGAGCCAGTTTGCGACCCATCTTGTGACATAGGGGTTTATATTTAAGCTGGATAGCTTATCTATGATGCCGGAGTGGGGTATTGTGTCAAATGCCTTTGCAAGGTCCAGATAGGCTGTGTGGACTACCTTCCCTTCATCTATGGCTTTGGTGACTGTTTCAAAGAAGTCAACCATGTTCAAAAGGCAGGATCTGCCCTTGACAAAGCCGAACTGGGTAGGATCTAGTATCTGTAGGTCCCCAATGTCTTTGTTTATGAGCTCCATGATGATCCTCTCCATAGCCTTGCAGACTAAGCTAGTCAGGCTTATGGGGCGATAGTTTCCAGGGTTCATAGAGGCTCCACCTTTGTGGAGTGGGACCACTGTTGCTGTATGCCATTCTGTGGGCACATATCCTGTAGTGAGGCTGAGATTGTATAGCTGTTTTATTTGAGGGATTAGTTCCTTTTGGAGTTCATGTAGGACGCAACCTGGGATGCCATCTGGTCCCATGGAAGCAGTGTTTTTTGCTTTGGAGAGGGCAGCCTCCACCTGAGCATCTGAGATGTTTGGGAGGCAGCCCTCGGCCGGGATAGATACTTGCTCTTTGGGGGGGGGGGGGTTGGAGAAGTTTGCACTGAACCTGTCTGCCAGGATATTGGCGATGTCTGTGGGTTCAGTGTATTTTTTGTCATTTAGAATCAACTCAGAACAAGTCTGGGATTTGCATCCCAGGTTTCTAACATAACTGAAAAAAGCCTTATGATTGTCTTTGGTGTCCTGTGCAATTTTTCTCTCGAAGCTGGGCTTGGAGGATTTTATGAGGGATCATAATTTTTTGCTAGTACTGATCAGAGATGCCTTCCCTATTAGAGATTTTACTCTATCATGTAGTAGCTTCCTCCTTCTGTTGTACAGTTTATTTATGGAAGGGGTCCACCAGACTGGACGCCTGCCTTTGGATGATTGGGTTTTGGTTTTGTTTGGGATAGCATGATCTATGCATTCCTGGAGATGTCCGTAGAATGCATTTATATAGGATTCTGCAGTTTGGGCCATAGTTTCCACTGGCCCTGGGGCCTTGAAGGATTCCACTTCAGTTTTGAGAAGTGAGAAGTTCGCTTTTGAGAAGTTTTTCACTGTGGTTTTCTGGGCTGGGGGTGGGGTCGGAATGTGGACATCCAGTGAAATTAATTTATGGTCTGATCTTACCAATGAGGGATATACTTCTGGTGTGGAGCATAGAGTCCCCATGTTGGTAATGATCAGGTCTAGTATGTTGTCCCCTCTTGTGGGAGAGGTGACTAGTTGTTCCATAGCATTTGAGTTTATAAATTCTAGGAATCTTTGGGCTAAGGTGCTGGGGCTTGAGTAGTGCTCCCAGTCAATGTTTGGGTAGTTGAGGTCACCCAATATAATGGTGTTCGGAGAGATCTTCATGTTCTCCAATGTTTTCAGGAAAGCCGAGTGGGATTCCTGACTTTGAGAGGGTGGTCTGTAGGATGCTATAAACTGAAAAGCAGTCTTGCCCACTGTTAGTTGCACATGGATGGTCTCTGATACTTCGTGCAATGCCACTAACCTGGAGGTGTGGATATCCTTGATAAATATGGAAACTCCCCCTCTTTTTGTGGTTTGGTCCAGGTTTTGGGGCCGAAAAGCATGATATGAGGTATAGCCTGGTAGTGCTGGGGTGCTCTCTGGAGCCTTGAACCAGGTTTCTGTCACTGCACAGATATCGATGTTCTCTATACTGAGGAGAGCTTTGAGTGCATGCATCTTGAGGTTAAGACTTCTGGCGTTTAGCAGCATTACCCTTAGTTTCTTGTTCCTTGT
Organism: Protopterus annectens; assembly: GCF_019279795.1. NCBI lineage: Eukaryota > Metazoa > Chordata > Ceratodontiformes > Protopteridae > Protopterus > Protopterus annectens. Next base: position 1,890,568,079 of record NC_056732.1, on the reverse strand, counting down.
GCTGTCTATGGGGGTGGGTTTGACTTGTGAGCCTTGCCTAAAAAAGGCACTATGGGGGTGGCAAGAGCCTTTGCCAATATCCGAAAGCCCAGTGGTGACAGGTGCAAGCCGTCCCTAGCCCAGCAACGTGGCTTGTCGAGCATGTCATCCCAGGCTGACAGACACTGGATCCCCTTTGAATGACACCAAAATTTTAGCCAGTTGTTAAAATTGATCATTTTGTCTTTGTACTGTGGCATCATTCTAGGTGAGGGTAAGATGCTGCTCAAGGTCAGGGTCATACCAGCCTGGCCTACATGATCAGAGAGCTCCTCTATGTCTCTTTTCATGTAGTCCAGGGAGGTACATTTCAGGTCATTCACACCAGCATGTACAATGACTGAGTCATATTTGTATTTGCTTTGGAGTGACCTGAGTGCTTGCGTTATGTGTCGGATCCTAGCACCCGACAGGCAGCTCACCGTGACCTTCTCTTTATTCAGCCTGGTGAGCAGGACGTCAGTGTGTCTGACAATAGAGTCACCTATAACAAGAGTATCAGGTTTTTTATTCAGCCTTAAAGGCTGTGGCTGCTTGGCACACTGACTTTGTGGGTTATGTGTTGTGTGTGTTTTGTTTTGAGGTAGCTTTTGCTTGGATGTCTGCTTTGGAGGTCTCTGTTGCTTAGGTAGAGTTTTATTTAGAGCCTCCGAGTATGTTTTTGTGTATTTATGTGTTTGGTTCGCTGATGTGGTGGGACTGTGTGATACTGGAATTGTGTTGTGTGAGGTTACCTTCTCCTCCTGACTGGTTACACCAGTTTTGAGATGAGAGAGCTCAGCCTCCAGTTTGGCTAAATAGTTGCATCTCTCACATATATTTGAACCTGTTTGGAGGAGGAGAGGGTTGTCCGTGTACATGAGACAGTTGTAACATTGCCTCAAAATTCCCAGATTCACCAGCTGGACTGGAGAGGAAACCATTGACTGACCTTTGGACATGCTAGAGTAATAGGGAAACTGAATTTAAGACGGACCAATAGAGGACAGGGTAATCGTAGAGAGTATAAGAGTAAGTAGTGCTTCTGGTTTAATAGTGCTAACTTGTAGGATTACTTAATTGGACCAGTAAAGGGCCTTAGAATGAGAATATGGTGTTTAAATTGGGAGATAGAGCAGTTCTAAGGGAAAAAGTGAAGAGCAGACTTTGTGGAGCCAGGAATAGTTTAAACTCAATTAGGCGGCACTGCCCGCTGTTGCGCTATGCACAAAAACATGCAAAACTGCGCAAAAGAGGGTTTTAAGAGAGGAAGATGAAGGAGTTTTGGAATTGACCCAAAATGGCCAATAAAACTACAGTTTCAAGTCAGTAACCACTCCCACAGGGGCAGGCAGGCTGCTCAATGTTTTTCACTGCCACTGATCAACAGAGAAACTTCCCTTTAGCCCAAGCAAAAAATGGCCTCACAGAAACTTACAAACAGTTCAAGAACAGCAAGCCTGTAACTGAACTTTTTTAAATCTCAGAAAAGTGGGAAAAAGCAAGATTTTTTGTTTTTTTTTTCAGAGATAGCAGAGGTTCACAAGTATCAACAAGTTATAACAGTGCAGTAAATGACCCCACACAAGAGTGCTAGGCCAAAGACAGATAAAATGCAAGTTTTGAGAAAAAAACTATTTTAAAAATAAGTGCAAACAGGAAATTCAGTAAACAGCTCTAGGTTGTGCTCTACATACAGTTACTAATGCAGAAATCAAATTTAACAAGCCAGAAAATGCTCAAAATAGGCGGCTATGCAGAAAAACTTAGCGAATAAACAGAGGAAAAATACTTAAAATCTCAAAAGTGGCTCCTTTCTTCTCTCAGCGTTTTCTCCTCTTGGTGGGTGCTTCCCCAACAGCCAACAAGCCTGAAAAAAATGCCAAAACCATCAGGCAACCAGGTTTTAAGAGAGGAAGATGAAGGAGTTTTGGAATTGACCCAAAATGGCCAATAAAACTACAGTTTCAAGTCAGTAACCACTCCCACAGGGGCAGGCAGGCTGCTCAATGTTTTTCACTGCCACTGATCAACAGAGACTTCCCTTTAGCCCAAGCAAAAAATGGCCTCACAGAAACTTACAAACAGTTCAAGAACAGCAAGCCTGTAACTGAACTTTTTTAAATCTCAGAAAAGTGGGAAAAAGCAAGATTTTTTTTTTTTTTGTTTTTTCAGAGATAGCAGAGGTTCACAAGTATCAACAAGTTATAACAGTGCAGTAAATGACCCCACACAAGAGTGCTAAGCCAAAGACAGATAAAATGCAAGTTTTGAGAAAAAAAAAACGATTTTAAAAATAAGTGCAAACAGGAAATTCAGTAAACAGCTCTAGGTTGTGCTCTAAATACAGTTACTAATGCAGAAATCAAATTTAACAAGCCAGAAAATGCTCAAAATAGGCGGATATGCAGAAAAACTTAGCAAATAAACAGAGGAAAAATACTTAAAAATCTCAAAAGTGGCTGCTTTCTTCTCTCAGCATTTCCTCCTCTTGGTGGGTGCTTCACCAACAGCCAACAAGCCTGAAAAATGCCAAAACCACAAGACAACCAGGTTTTAAGAGAGGAAGATGAAGGCATTTTGGAATTGACCCAAAATGGCCAATAAAACTACAGTTTCAAGTAAGTAACCACTCCCACAGGGGCAGGCAGGCTGCTCAATGTTTTTCACTGCCATTGATCAACAGAGAGACTTCCCTTTAGCCCAAGCAAAAAATGGCCTCACAGAAACTTACAAACAGTTCAAGAACAGCAAGCCTGTAACTGAACTTTTTTAAATCTCAGAAAAGTGGGAAAAAAGCAAGATTTTTTTTTTGTTTTTCAGAGATAGCAGAGGTTCACAAGTATCAACAAGTTATAACAGTGCAGTAAATGACCCCACACAAGAGTGCTAGGCCAAAGACAGATAAAATCCAAGTTTTGAGAAAAAAACGATTTTAAAAATAAGTGCAAACAGGAAATTCAGTAAACAGCTCTAGGTTGTGCTCTAAATACAGTTACTAATGCAGAAATCAAATTTAACAAACCAGAAAATGCTCAAAATAGGCGGCTATGCAGAAAAACTTAGCAAATAAACAGAGGAAAAATACTTAAAATCTCAAAAGTGGCTCCTTTCTTTTCTCAGTGTTTTCTCCTCTTGTTGGGTGCTTCACCAACAGCCAACAAGCCTGAAAAGACTGTTGAGCTTGTCTATGATGCCAGAGTGGGGTATTGTGTTGAAAGCTTTAGCCAAGTCCAGGTAGGCTGTATGGACTGCTTTGCCCTCGTCAATGGCTCTAGTGACTGTTTCGAAAAAGTCAACCAGGTTCAAAAGGCAGGATCTGCCCTTTACAAAGCTGAACTGGGTGGGATCAAGTGTCTGTAAGTCCCCAATATCTCTGTTTATGAGTTCCATAATGATTCTTTCCATAGCTTTGCAGACCAGGCTGGTTAAGCTTATGGGGTGGTAGTTACCAGGGTCTGTAGGGATGCCTCCTTTGTGGAGTGGGACTACTGTTGCTGTACGCCGGTGTTCAGGTACATATCCTGTAGTAAGGCTATGGTTAAAAAGCATTTTTATGTGCGGGTTTAGCTCCTCTTGGAGTTCACGTAGCAACCAGGATACCATCAGGTCCCATTGATGCTGTGTTTTTAGCTTTGCTGAGGGCAGTTCTCACCTGGACATCTGAGATGACAGGGAGGTTACATTCAGCTGGGATAAGTATTTCGTCTTTTGGGGGTGAGGGAGGGGAGAAATTTGCACTGAACCTGTCTGCCAGAATGTTGGCAATATCTGTGGGTTCAGTATATTTTTTGTCATTGTGAACTAACTTTGAACATATCTGAGGGTTTCTACCCAGGTTTCTAAGATAGCAAAAGAAGGCCTTGTGGTTATCTTTAGTGTCCATAGCGATTTTTATCTCAAAGTTGGCCTTGGATGTTTTTATGAGAGAATGTAGCTTTCTACTAATGCTGATCAGAGATGCCTTCTCTTTATGGGATTTTGCTCTGTCATGCAGTAGCTTCCTTCTTTTGTTATACAATTTGTTTATGGCTGGGGTCCACCAGACAGGATGCATGTCCTTGGTGGAGAGGGTCTTGGTTTTATTTGGGATTGCATGATCCATGCATTCTTGGAGATGTCCGTAAAAAGCATTTGTGAAGGATTCTGCATTGTGGGATGTGGTTTCCACTGGCCCAGTGGGCTTAAAGGATACCATCTCAGTTTTAAGAAGTGTAAAGTCGGTTTTTGAGAAGTTTTTCACTGTAGTCTTTTGTGTTGGGGGTGGAGGTGGGATATGTATATCCAGGGTGATTAGTTTGTGGTCAGATCTCACTAGTGAGGGATATACTTCCGGTCTGGAGCACATTGTCCCCATGTTTGTGATGATCAGGTCTAGTATATTATCTCCCCTTGTGGGAGAGGTGACTAGCTGTACCATTGCATTTGAATTTATAAATTTCAGGAACCTTTGGGCTAGTGTGTTTGGGCTAGAATAATGCACCCAGTCTATGTTAGGGTAGTTGAAGTCTCCCAATATGATGGTGTTTGGTGAGACATTCATATCCTCCAATGTCTTCAGGAAGGCTGAATGGGGTTTCTGAGATTGGGAGGGTGGTTTGTAACATGCTACCGGTTGTATACTTGTTTTGCCTACGGTTAGTTGCACCTGGATGGTCTCTGATGCTTCATGTGTTGCCACTAACCTGGAGGTGTGGGTGTCCTTGATGAATATGGACACTCCCCCTCCCTTTTTGGTTTGGCCTGAGTTTTGGGGCCGAAAAGCATGATACAAGGTATAGCCTGGTAGTGCTGGGGTGCTCTCAGGAGCCTTGAATCAGGTTTCAGTTACTGCACAGACATTGAGATTGATAGAATATGTACGTACAGATATATGTAATACACACATACATATATAGATATATGTAGATTATATGACTATCTCTCTCTCTCGTCCCACCCCCTCTCACTCTCTCTCTCTCCCTCTGTCTCTCTCTCTCTCTCTCTCCCCCCCTCTGCCCATATCTATATATCTATATATATCTATATATATCTATATATATCTATATATATATATATATATATATATATATATATATATTATATTTATATACATACATACATATATATCTAGATATATACATATATATATATATATATATATATATATTTATATATACTGAGTGAGGCACATGTGTGCAGATGTATTGCAACAGGTGCCTGGTGACAAAGGCATGGAGTGAACACCAGTGTGGATACTGGAGTACCATACCCCATTCCAAAACACTGACACCAGTAACCACCACATATGTGCATGCCTGCCCACCACTGCATGTGTCAGGGGGGAACAGGGGCAACAAGTGTACAATAGGCTCCCCATTGATATACACAGTGGCACACTAGTCCTATAATAGCTTTACATGGTATGTGTCAGCAGACATGGTATGTCAGCTATGGACATGTAGGTCACTGTACCCCTCTACACCCCACAATGTCCTACATGGTATGTACCTCCCATGACAGCTACATATATGGAGAAGGACACAGTCATATGTAAGTAACTGTGTCAGTGCACTCAAACACATTACCTATGCAGAGTGACTGACAAGACCACAGAGTGCACCCAGACTACCTACATAGAGGTTACCACTGCTGGATATACATAGTTAAGTCACACCTATGACAGTTGTCCAACAACCATGGTAACACCTCACAACATCCACAACCCAAATTACCTATGTCTGTCGTCCTTGTCACCACAGTAAAGAGCACATGGTGGCAGTACAGGTCCCTACCCACAGATAAGACATACCCTGGAGTAAACCACACAGCATTAAGAAGCAAGGCTCCCCATGAGTAGATGTCAGACATACCCCTGCCGAATGTTATGCAGATAGGTAATATGCCATATGAGTCACCCTGTGTAACTGTTTGATAGGAGCAGGTACGATCACATCACATGTGTCACAAGGGGCAGGGTAACATAACAGTATGCTGCTGTAGGCCCGGGGCCAATAACATACTACCTACCTAAGACACAATGCACACCCACGAACCCATTGCAAACCAAATATGTGAGGTGGAATGAGTGTGCCAGTGACTGGGTACATGTTATGTACTGGTGTGATTGCTCACCATGACTGTCTGTCTGTCATGGTAGTGTGTGTCCTTGGTGTGAGGCCAGAGACAGATGTGTGAGGTATTGCGATCATAACATACTACATTGCCATATGTTGTGCTGTGTTACCCTGTATGTGACTGTGGTGTAGGTAGGGTTATGGCAAGTAAGAGTAGTGTGCATTACCAGTGAAATATGTAACGTGCATTGCATGCAGTGCATGGGTTGATAATGTTCCCCATACAGTACCATGATACAAACCCCCAGTGTGAGGTTGTGCATTGGACCTGAACCAGTGTGCTGACTGCTGGAGTATACTAGTCTGTCGTATGGAGTGTGCCAGGTACTGTTGCACAGTTGTCGGCTGAGCACTTATATCTGGTCATTTACATGTGTATCCCCCAATAGACAGACAGATGCTATATATGGGGGTTAAGTTATGTCACTACAGTCGAGTATTATGTGTATTATGTGTGCCATATTTTGCTGACATATATTGCTGACATATTTTTCTTTTCCTTTTCAGGGCTATGGTTCACCAGTGAAACCCTGTGTACTCCACTGCGGAGGATGAGGAGATACACCAGAGCCTGGTGTGGGATTTCGCAATACTCTTTTCCCGCACCAGCCAGAACCAGCAGGTGAGGGCTGCACTGTGGCAAGACCTGGTCCGTCGGGTAAATGACATAGGCACACATAACCGGACATATGAGCAGGTACGCCATCACTGCAGTGATTTAATTAGAAATGACTGTCAGCATGCGTCAGATATCCACAGGCAACAGCTTGCACAGGTGGTGGGGCGGCTATACATCCCCCCCTCACCAGACTGGAGGGATTACTCCTAAGTGGTGTGGCTCCAGCCCAACAGCAACAACAGCAGCAGCATACATGCGTAATGATGGAGGCTGGAGCCACCCAGCAGCAGGACCCGGAGCGTGCAGGTAACATGCCATATGTATAGTTGACTCTTCTGTACACTGTTAGTTTATGCATGTGTGAGGTGTGTCCTAGGTTTGTAGCTGTTATCTTGGTAATTATTGTGCAAGAGTGATATACTCAATATCAGCAGTAGACCTGTGTAAGCCAACTGTTGTAGTACTGAACTGTATCATAGTCACAGTATCAATGGCACAGTTGTGCCCACTGACAATAAATGTCTCATTTCTGCAGGTCCCTCTGGTGTAACAGCAAGGCAGCCTATCCATGCTGGTGAGTGTGTAATAACAATACCTTCAATACTCTTGATACTAATAGTAATAATAGGCTGAAGCAGTAGTGCTATGTGTTTGATTGCAGGTGTGTTTGTGTCTGCGTGTTTATATCTCATATACTGAGGAGTGTGCATGTGTGCATGTGTGCATGTGCGCATGTGTGCATGTGCGCATGTGTGCATGTGTGCATGTGTGCATGTGTGTATGTGTGTATGTGCACCTGTGTGCATGTGTGCATGTGTGCATGTGCACCTGTGTGCATGTGTGTATATGTGCCTGTGTGCATGTGTGCATATGCACCTGTGTGCATGTGTGCATGTGTGCATGGGTGTATGTGCGCATGTGTGCATGTGCGCATGTGCGCATGTGTGCATGTGTGCATGTGTGTATGTGCACATGTGTGCATGTGTGCATGTGTGCATCTGCGCATGTGTGCATGTGTGCATGTGTGCATGTGTGTATCAATGGTGACATTGTGTACACATTGTAAACTGTGTTTCCTGTCTTACTCCCACAGGTTCTGGTGCTGCTCTGGTGTTATGCAGCAGGGAACCTGAATCAGCTGCCGTGGATAGTGATAATGATGATACCTGTGTAATGGCACAGGGAGGTGTGCCAGGGTCCATCGTTGGTCAGCCAATTGACAGTACACAGCTGTCGACCCCATCAATGCGCACAGTCATCCTGCCAATACATCCTTTGTCACCAATATCCCTAGGTGATGGACAGGATACAGTGGGCATTGACCAGGGTAATGTGGTATTGGTGGCACATGTATCCCCACACAGCAGCCATGACCAGGGTCCTGACATGGTACCACACAGGCAGATGTCCAGGGGTTCTCGTGGGAGCATCCGTAGGCGTACCACCCCTGTCAGACGTGCCCAGAGAGGTCTTTCAACCTCAGCTATGTTTCGGGCTGTAATGCAGGCACAGTCACGTATGGAACGGTACACCAGACAGGGGCTGAGGGAGCTGAGAGCATGTTGGACAGCTATGAATGACAGTATGCGTGATGTTGCGGCTGCCATCCGTAATTTCACCGAGGTCATTGACAGACGTTGGGGGACACATTAGATCTGTTCCACAACTACATGTCCATGAGCCAGGGCAATGGTGGATGGTTGAGGCGTCGACGTGGGCATATGCCAGCAACAGTAGCAGCTGACAGCCGTCGCGGATGACAACAGGCTTGTGGCTGCTCCCATAGTGCCAGCAGCAGCCCCAGCAATGCTGGGACTGTGCAGTCATCAGACCGCCCCAGGAGACCACGTACACATGGCTCTGGACAGTCCCAACAGGGACCTGTCTCCAGTCACCAACCACCTGCTTCTGATGACAGTACCCAGTCTGGCTTAGTACCTGATACGGTCCGTAGCACCCCTGCCAGGCACAGGTACCATGTCCGTGGCCAGAGACAGTGATCTGTATGACCTGGCAGGTACAGATTGTGGCTGTCCACAAACACCTGTATATGGCAGCCATGAGGTGGAACTGTGTGCATGCATACACACATACGAATTGATAACACCTAGGGCTACTGCATACACGCACACACTGCATCAACATTGCCCCATCTTGTACTGCTGTCCCTCACCAACACACACACACAGACATGTCAATTGGTTGTATCAGTGGCAGACTCAGGCATACCAAGTACACACCCTGTGCATATAATGAAACTGTAACACCTCCTGCAATCTGTAACATTGGTGCAGGAACAGGTTAACATGGTGCTGATACACAGGGTGACTACATAGAATTATAGTAATAGTATCATGTTGTCAACAGTACAGTGTAATGATATAATTGTGGGTATATCCCAGCATGCCTGATGCAGTTACAGTATGAATGTCATTGTATTGTTTTGTACACCCATAGTAATTACCATAGTGTAATGTCTGCACATCTTTGCATACTGGTGGTGAGGCTGTCAACAGAAGGCCACCTACATAGGTAGCACAGGGGATAAGAAAATGTAAGTATTGATACTCAATGATGGACATGTCAACTGCAAGTTGCATGCTGTCCACACTCGACTCTGCAATGAGGATGTTTGAGGATGTTGATATCTGTGCAGTAATACACAACAGGTTCAAGACTCACAAGAGCACCCTAGCACTACAAGGTCACACCTCATACCATGCATGACAGCCCCAAAACACAGAACTAACTATGACAGGAGGGAAAGTCTCCATACATGTCAAGGATACTGTGGTGCCAGGACAGGTAGCATACATCCTACTAAGTTTGGAACTGCTGAGTGAGGGCTCAGTGTCTGTTATTCAAAATGTGTATTAGTTCAGGTATGAGCACTTGGGTTTCAGGCCAGTTATTCTACATTACGAAGGTACATGGTCTGTACACTTGTGGGAGGTGGGGCTGGACACAGCCTGTCTGACCTGTGAATTTCTGGGTACAGGCTTATAGTGCCTGCATATATGCACTGTTCCCTACTGGAAGTCATACACCTTGTTTGTTGTAGCATAGTCTAGATCCAGGCCTGCTTACTGTAGCTTTGTTTGTATGCATGTTTGCTTGTTATGTCCCTGAAACACTGATCCCACCTGCAATGCAGATTCACAGCGCCTCTGTGGATCCCTAGTGACATCTGTATTGCTTACTGCACTGATGTCCATGTCTCACTTGACAGAACGTCACTGTCTGTCCTGTTTGCATGTAAGTTGCCTGTAACACATTGCATATGACTTACCTGGCATTTGCTCACGAAAACATTTATATATGCCAGCACTAACAAATCAGGAGTACTACACCCTCACATACTCACCTTGAGTACCTTGTTCCCCATTCGCCCTATGTGTTGTTAATTATTATGGGATTCACAATACTATGGTAGCATGTGCAAAGGTCACTTGTCAATCTCCTCTCTGGTCCAGTTGTTGAATCTGTGAGTCATGTGGCAATGTTACAGCTGCCTCATGTACACAGACAACCCTCTCCCCTTCCCATAAACTTACAACACATGTGAGAGATGCAACCACATAGCCAAACTGGGGGCTAAGCTCTCTTAACTCAGTACTGGCATACCCTGTCAGGTGGAGTGGGATACTACAGTGAATACAATACCAGTCTCACATAGACCTGCCACAACAGCAATCCAAACACAGAAACACACAGGAACATTCTTGGAGTCTCAGAATAGCATCCTGCCTGAGCAGCAGACACCTGCAAAGCAGACATACAAGCAAATGTTATGCCAGAATAGAGCACGTGCAACACATAGCTCACAAAGCCTGTGTGCCAAACAGTCACAGCCCATATGGCTTAACAATACACCTGCTACAGTTGTAATAGGTACCTCTATCGTCAGGTACACTGAGGTCCTGCTCACCAGACTGAACAAGGAGAAGGTCACGGTGAGATGCCCGTCGGGCACTATGATCCACCACATAACACAAGCATACAGGTCACTCCAAGGCATGTACAAATATGACTCAGTCATTGTCCGTGCCAGTGTGAATGACCTGTGATGCACCTCCCTGGACTACATGATAGGGGACATAGAGGGGCTCTCTGAGCATGTGGCACAGGCTGGTATGACCCTGACCTTGAGTAGCATCTTACCCTCACCAAGAATACTGCCACAATATGTAGACAGGATGATCAATTTCTACAATTGCCTTATGTTTCGGTGACATTCAAAGGGGTTCCAATGCCTGTCCCCGTGGGATTACATGCTACACAAGCCACGTTGCTTTGCTAGGGACAGCTTGCACCTGGGGGGCCGTTGTATATTGGCCGAGGCTCTTGCTACACACATAGTGCCTTTTTATGCAAGACTCAAATTACATAGCCACCTACACAGGTATCACATGGGGTAGGACACTAATAGTAATGCTACTCAATGCCAGCAGTGTAAACCTCAAGATGCATGCAGTGGAAACTGTCCTTAGCATGGAGAACAGCAATATCCGTGCAGTAACAGACCCCTGGTACAAGGCTCCCAGGTGCACCCCATCACTGCCAGGTCATACCTCATACCATGCTTGTCGTCCCCTAAACATGCAACAAACCAGAACAGGGGGGATGTATAGAAAAGGCACCACAGATACACACACCTCCAGGTTGGTGGCACAGCACAAAGCATCAGAGCCTATCCATGTGCAACTAACAGTGGGTTAGACTGCCTTCAGGTTCATAGCCTGGCACACACCACCCTCCCATACCCAGGAAACCCACTTGGCCTTCCTGACAACACTGGGAATATGACAGTCTCTACAAACACCATTATATGGGTGGACTGCAACTACCCAAACATAGAGTGTGAGCATTACTCTAGCTCCAAGACCCCAGCTGAAAGGTTCCTAGCATTTATTCACTGAAGTGCTATGGAACAACTTGTTACCACTCCCACAAGAGGTGTAAACATGCTGCACCTGTTCATCAACAACATGTGGACTATATGCTCCAGACCAGATGTGTATCCCTCGCTGGTAGGATGACACCATATACAACTCACACTGTATATTCACATACCACATGCAGCCCCTACACAGAACACCAGAGTCATACAGTTGTCTAATGCAAATTCCATGTATTCACATGAGGCAGGCTTCAGACATGGGAACTATTGAAGGTCACAAGTACATATGTGTATGTGGCACACACATACATCATGTGTGCATTGACATTACTGATATAATCTATGTCACGCAATATTGCGAACAACACCCCACACACATGGACAAACTGTGTGACAAAAACACACATGGCGTTTGTAGGATACAAACCCCTACCTAACTGTATTATGACACTTGTGAGAGATGCAGTAGCAGAGCATGCTATTTGCATTACTGGAAGGCTTGCTTTCCCCTGCTGTACTTATAGGGTGCTGACATCATCAGTGTTTAGACAGTGGAATATGCAGCATGTGGTGTGTTGTACTAGTTGCCAAAAGCGACATTTTTCTTACACATAGAATTGCACACACACTACTCCCCCTCACATACACTGAGCACTTGCAGGATTCAAACCCTTACCTAACTATGTTATGACACTTGTGAGGGACGCAGTAGCAGAGCGTGCTATTTGCATTACAGGAAGGCTCGCTTTCTCCTGCTGTACTTATAGGGTGCTGACATCATCAGTGTTTAGACAGTGGAATATGCAGCATGTGGTGTGTTGTACTAGTTGCCAAAAGGGACATTTTTCTTACACATAGAATTGCACACACACTACCCCCCCCTACATACTGAGCACTTGCAGGATTCAACCCCCTACCTAACTATATTATGACACTTGTGAGAGCCGCAGTAGCTGAGTGCGCTATTCAGATTATTGAGTATCATTTGTGCTCCTGACATATGTATAGTGTGCTGACATCATTATATATGAAAAGGTATGTACATCTGTTACTATCCATCAGTAAGGGGGGAGAGCATATATATGCATTAACTTTGCAGAGGCACAGTGGCCTACTGTACTGCGGAGGCAGACGCCAAATACACTGTGGATAGCCTTCTGTATTCCCTAGGGACAACAGCCTAGTATTGCACTCTACAGCCATATGTTTACCTGTCAGATACAAGTATCTGTTGCTCATATACTGTTTGTGGGTCTTTATTGCCATAGCTTTCCCTATCTCTATGAACAACTTTTGTACTGTGGCAGATGTTTGCATATGAGTGGGATCCAGTACTTTACTTATGTCTCTGTTGTAATTTCACTATGTGCACTGGGCAGATTTCTGTATTGTGGGAGGTTCCTGTGTTAACACATACAAATGCCAGCTATGTGTGCGCAACTGCTGAACTGTGACATGGCCTAAGTGTGTGAGCATGCCCAGTTCACAGTTTCTATGGCTTCTTGACTGACACGTCTCATTTATCTAAGTGTGCGAGCATGCTCAGTGTGAACTTTCCATATGTCGGGATCTGTGGTCCACCACATTTGTGTTTGTGTGTGGACTTCATCTATATTTCACATGTACAGTTGAGTGTTGGACATCAGGTTGTGTTCTTACTGCCCAACTGCTTTGTGTCTGAACCTAACGGGCATTATGCTGTGCCTGCAGGGTTGCCATGGGATAGTTTGCATACAGTTGTCAACATCCTTTCATACTGATCAAACTGTGTATTGTTGTTTAGTGTACTGGTTCAGTACTTTCACTGTGGTGTACAGTATCATCGGTTTCAGTCCTATCACTGCTTGTAATATTTATAGTGAGCACACCAGATTGGTTGAGGGCCAGCTGTGCAGATATGACCATGTTGCATTTTGTTCAGATATGGACAACATAGAACAAGATTGTCCGACATTGTTAATGTATTCCACAACTTGTGTGGACAGTGACAAACAATGGCCATGTGCCCTAGGCCATTTGAAATGCTAGTCAGAGAGTGTTTGTCCTTCAACACACATATTTGCTGGTGTTTGCCATGACATATGTCAAGGTTAGTGTGCTGTGCCTCTGTCTACCCGTGACATACAGGTGATATCCAGGGTACACCTACCATCTCCCATCCAGTCATCATGATTCCTCTGGATGACAGTCAGGGACTCCCTGGATAACCTGTACTGGGAGTTTAGTCATGAGTGGAGTGAGCTTCTGGGTTATGGACCAATTGGTACAGCATGTCCTGTTTATGTCTGTGCTGGGGTTCAGGCCTGTCATCTGCATAGGTCACCAGCATTCAGATTTTACATGTTGCCAAATGTCCATTGATTCCAGCTTGGTCATGGCTTTATACATCAGGCACAGATCACCTCCAGCCAGGCGGTATGGCACTGTGTGGAGCTGCAGTTTGTTCAATCAGGCAACGCATGGCATCTGTTACAGCTCTGAGATCCTCCTGGTGGGGTATTTGTGGGGTCTTTCCAGTTGATGCAGGTGTCTGCTAAGGTACGTCCCACAAGGGCCATTGTACGCAATTGTGAGGCTGCTGATGGATGACTAGAGAGGCACAATGACCTACCCTGACCTAGCTGTGCTTATCTTCATGAGTAGGTTGGTATATGGTATGTTTCTGTAACCACTGCAGACACATGGTTGTCACATGCAGGATATCTATCACCTTGTGTCCCCAGGTCTCTTATTGCTCCTGATGTACTTAACGGGTTAACACCTATGTGGTAATTTGTGGCCACGTACTGTGCTTCCACAGGGGATGACTATTCACTATTCTGCATTTAGCTTGTTGACATGGCTGTGGCACCACTTGTCTGTTTCTATGTGTGCCTTTTGTAGGATGCTTGTGTCTGCTTGTGTCAGCTGGAGGGTCCAATATGGTGAGCAGTTTGTAGTCATCTGCAAACCTGTTCAGACAGAGTCCTTCCATGTTGGCCTGTACCTATGTGACATATATAGCATACAAGAGAGGTCCCAGGACCGTGCCTTGTGGGATGCCAATTGTACCTGGTTTGTAGTCTGACATGGCTGCAGCATGTCTGACCAGGTCAGTTCTGTCCTTGACCTGGTTTGCAACCCATCTACTTGGATAGGGATTTATAGTTAGGCTGGTGAGCTTATCTGTACTGAACAACTGGGGTATTGTATGGAAGGGTTTAGCAAGGTCCAGATAGGCTGTGTGAACCACATTCCCCTCACCAATGGCCTCGGTGCGTGTTTCACATGAGTCAGACATGTGTAAGGGGCAGGATCTGCCCTATGAAAGCCACACTGGGTAGGGTCCAATGTCTGTAGGTACCCAATCTCGTTATTCCTGGGGTCCATGATCATCCTCTCCATTACTTTGCCCACCAAGATAGTCAGGGTTGAGGGGTGATAGTTTGCAGTATCCATTCAGGCACCACCTTTGTGGTGAGGGACCACTGTTGCTGTACACTGCTCTTTGGGTACATATCCTGTGGTAAGACTGTGAGTGCGCAGTAGTGCTATTTGGTGTTCCATTCTTCTTACAGTACTTGTTGGACACAACCCAGGACACCATCTGGTACCATTGATGCTGTGTGGTTTGCTTTGTAGATGCTGGCTGTTACCTCAGCATCTGCAATGTCAGGGGGCCAGCACTCTGCTGGGATAGATATTTGGCAGTTTGGTGCTGGTGGGGAGTTTGCAAAGAATCTGTTAGGTTGGATGTTGGCAATGTGTGTGGGCTTGGTGTATTGTTTGTGATATTTGAGTACTGCAGAGCATATCTGTGGATTATCACCATGGTTCCTACCATCAGTTAGGACAGCTGTGTGATTATCCTTTGTGTCCTGCACAATTTGTATCATCATAGGTTGATAGGTTCATACTAGGCTATCTGCCCTGGCCATGTTTGAGCATAGACAGACTGTGTGTGGCTTTTGACACCCCTTGCAATGTGCATATTATGCCCATTTATGGTTTACTTTACTAGATGTGACACAGGGATGGCCCCCAGTGTACACCTACTATCTCCCATGCACTTTCTCTTGTTGAATATGAGTGTGGAGCTCAGCCTATCATGGACTGGGATTCTGTTCCTGAGTGTAAGGAGCCTCTGGGTTATGGATCTGTCCCTCCAGCACATCCTATTTATCTATGTGTGGAGGTTCAGATATCTCACTGTGGTGTCTCTGCTGGATTTGGAGTTTCTGCAGTGGAGCATGTCCATTCATTCTGGATTGGACATGGCCTTGTACATCAGGCATACATCGCCTCTGACAGGGCAGTATGCATGTGAATTGGGCTGTGGTTTCTTCAGCCAGGCAGCAGATGACAAATGTTTGGACCCTTTATTCTCTTGGTGAGGTACATTTGGGGTCTTTCTAACTGCTGCAGGTGTCAGGTAAGGTACATCCGAACTGGGGCATTGTTCTCAAGTATGGGCCTGATAAGGGAAGAGTATGGGGGCACAGTGACCTCTCTTGATCTACATGTGCTTTCTTTCATATTAAGGTGGGCAATATAGCAGGTCTTCCTGGCCACCTTGGCAATGTCAGTGTCACATGACGGGTTACCGTCCACTTGTGTCCCTAGGTCCCTGATTACTTCTTCCGTACATAATGGATTGCCATCTGTGTCATACTTTGTGTGTGCCTTGTTTGGTATTTGTTGAGACATTCATACTCTGCAGTGTCTTCAGGAAGGCTGGCTGGGGTTCCTGGGTTTGTGAGGGTGGTTTGTAGCAAGCTGCAAACACATCTTCTATTACTTCATGTAATTCCTTATTAACTTTGAACATACTCCAATTTGCCCTAATAATGTTAGTGAGGGGTCCTGGAAAACCATTAAACTCCACTACACATGCTTTTTGATATTTCCTTGTGTTCTTTGAGTTATTAGAAACCTGTAAAGATGTACCTAAAAGTGCCTTGTACCTATGCACTTTTAGGTACATCTTGTTCAGAGTTAATAAGGAACTACATGAAGTAGTAGAAGCTGAGCCCATATTTTCATTTAGGACTGGTAAATACCTGAAAAGTGAATTTGAACAGGTAGAAGTTAGAAATGTTAACATCAAACAAGATAGCACCTCCTGTGGAAGATGTAGACAATGCTCGTATATAATAAAGGAAGGTATTTTCATTTACAAAATGGATTAAACAGCAGTGTAGTTTTTTGTAAAGGTGATTGCAATACAAGGATGTTAGTGTATTTGGCTGTGTGTGGGGAATGCACAGCATTTTATATAGGGAAAATGGAGAGAGCTCTGAAGATAGGATATACAAGCACCTACATGACATTAAGTCTAAAAAAGAGACAAGTGCCCTATATAAACATACTCTGAATTGTATCTCCCCTAGCAGTTTCAAATTTGGGATTATAGATATTGTAAAAACAAATTCCAGGGGAGAAGACATAAGGAACATTTTACTGAATAGAGAACTTAGATGGCAGCTCACATTAAAATCTAGTACACAGCCAGGATTAAATGAATATATTTTGATTAAACCTGTATTGTCGTTTAAAGCCTGACAAATTTAACAAAATTAATTATAAAATTATTAATATGTACACACTTAAATCTAGGGAGGTATCAGTAAAGAGTTAACCTCAATGCTGGTTTACAGCAATGAATTTGTTCTTATTGATTGTTAATTTAATTGCATAAACATTTTAATTTTAATTGTTTAAATGGTTTCAATTTGTTAAATAATTGTTTCTGATATATAAAGGAGTTGATTTTTAAAGATGGCATCTGATGAAGTCTTGTGCTCAAGACAAAAGCGTTAATTCTTGCCTGTTTGTGGATTAAATAATGTTTCAACAAGAAGTTTGTGCAAAAACCAACTGCAGTAACTAGTTAAAGCAGAAGTGCTGTTTTACATTTAGTGAGGCTTCCTTCTGAGTGTATACTTTCTCATTAGGAAAGGAAAAGTACAGTTTTGTACCTACCATAAATGTAGATGTTCGAGTGTACATCCTGCTGCAGTCATCACACTTGGGTTATCCTGCCGTCAGGTCCATGATCAGCCAGAATTCCAAAGTCTCGGTCTGGCGTCGGTTGCTGTCGCTTCTTCCCTGATGTCAGTGCGCCAGGGGTATATATAATGCATCCAACGCCATTTTCTTCAGTTTTTCTTGCCCCAGATGTCAGGTGCCCCCAAAAAGGTGGTCAGTAATTAGTACCAAATTGAGTTAATTTTGCACAAACACAAAATCCCTCCAGCTATAAGCAAATACATCAGGAAGGTATTGTAGAGATTGAGTCAGTTAGATCAGAGGGGATGGAGGGAGGGTAACCTGGACTGCAGCAGGGTGTACACTCGAACATCTACATTTATGGTAGGTACAAAACTGTACTATGTTCATCGTGTTACCCTGCTGCAGTCATCACACTTGGGTAGAATCCCAAAGCTAAGGATGGGTGGAGGAGTCAGGCTAGAAGACTCTGCAGAACTGCAGTGGTGAAGCCCGCCTTAGTCTTAGAGTAAAGAGGTAAGTGATAGTGTTTGGTAAAGGTGTGTACTGAACTCCTAGTTGCAGCTTCCAAAATCTCCTTGGTTGGAACCCCCCTGAGGAAGGCTGTAGCTGTTGCCCTGGTAGAGTGGGGCCTAATGGTAGCAGGGACTGGTTTTCTATGGTGGGTATAGCAGAAACGAATGCAATGTCCTATCCATTTGGAAATGGTTTGTTTTGATATAGCCTTCACTTGTGAAGCTGTAGCATAGGATACAAAGAGCTGGTCAGATTTTCTGAAAGGCTTAGTTTTATCCAAGTAGTAACAAAGTTGTCTGTGAATGTCCAAGGAATGCAGGAGTCTCTCTCCTTTGTTCTGTGGATTAGGGAAGAAGGTGGGTAAGTGGATGGTTTGATTTAAAGCCTCACTGGAAACCACCTTAGGCATGAAGGAAGGATTAGTTCGTAGAGAAACTCTGTCTTGATCGAAAATGAGGAAAGGTTCCACTGCCATTAGTGCCTGCAGCTCTGATACTCTTCTAGCTGAAGTTATTGCTAGCAGCAGGGCAGTTTTCCATGATAGGAACTGTAGTTCTGCAGAAAATGCTGGTTCAAAGGGGGGTAGTGTAAGTTTTTCCAGAACAAAATTGAGGTCCCATGTAGGTGTAGGTGCTCTCCTGGGGGGCCTAATGTTTTTTGCCCCTCTGAGGAACTGCCTTAGCAGTGGATGTGAAAACAATGGTGGATCTGTGTTGTAGTGGGCTGAAATAGCTGAAGCATGGATTTTAATGGAAGAAAAAGAAAGTCCTTTGTGCAACATCTCAGTTAGATACTGTAGAATGTGAGGCATGTGAGGCTGAATTATGCTTTGGCCTTTGTCTTGGTTCCAGGCGCAAAACCTTTTCCATTTGTCCGAATAAGCCTTCCTGGTGCTTGGCCTCCTAGCTTCCAGAATAACATCCATAACTGCTTGGGAAAGATGAGCTGGCTGGATGCTTAAGTCATCTTCCATGCAGCCAGATTTAAGGTTTTGAGCTGGCTGTGAAGAATCTGATTGTTTTGCTGTGTGAGCAAATGGGTCTCTTGTGGTAAAATCCAAGGTGGGCCCTGGGCCATATTCCTCAATAGTGGGTACCAGTGCTGGTGTGGCCAGTCTGGGGCTATGAGTATCAGTCATGGTCTCTCCTTTCTGACTTTCAGAAGTACCTTTGTGAGCAGAGGCAATGGAGGGAAGGCATATACTGTCAGGTTTTTCCAACTGAATGAGAGTGTGTTCACTTTCCAAGCTTGATGGTGAAATGTCCTTGTACAAAATTTTGTTAGTTGATAGTTTAGAGGACTGGAAAACAGGTCTATGTCTGGAAGGCCCCATTTCTGAGTTATCAATGCAAATACTTGTGGATCTAGTTTCCACTCTTGGGGATCCCTGATGTTTCTGCTGAAGTCGTCTGCCAATGTGTTCTTTCCTGGCAGGAATTGAGCTTGTATCTGAACTTGGAAAGCCAGAGCTGTGTTCCACAAGGTCATTGCTTGCCTGCATAAAGGGTAGGAGTGTGTGCCCCCTTGTTTGTTTATGTACCACATTACTGTGGTGTTGTCTGTCTTTATTGTAAGTTGTCCTGGATGAAATAGACTCTTGAAGGCTGTCAGAGCATTCTGTACAGCTAGCATCTCTTTTTGATTGATGTGCAGTTTCCTTTGGTCTGCAGTCCATACATCTTGAACGCACCGTCCTGCCATGTGTGCCCCCCCAGGCATAGTCTGATGCATCTGTTGTCATAGTTTGCCTGGTTGGGGACAAGGTGAAAGGCTGACCCTTGTTGAGGTGACATGCCTGTGACCACCATAGAAACTCCTGTTGTAGGCAGGGAATGAGAGATATCATTGTGTCCAAGCTGTGGCTGTGTTGAGACCATACACTTTTTAGGTACCACTGTAATTTCCTCATATGCAGCTTTGCAAATGGTATTAGTAGTATGCAAGATGCCATGAAGCCCAAGGCCTGCAGAATTTTTCTTGCAGTTAGTTGGGTCTTTGTTGGCATTGTTTTGAAATATTGAGTCAGTTGTAGTTGTTTGTCTGGCTTCAGATAAGCCTTCTGGGCAGTTGTATTCAAGTTGGCATCCAGGAATGTCATATTTTGTGAGGGTACTAGTTTTGACTTCTTTTCATTTATTGTGTACCCCAGGCAACTTAGGAGATGTTTTACAAAAGCCAGATGTTGTAAGAGAGTATCCTTGCTTTCTGCTTGGATGAGGCAATCGTCCAGGTATGGGTATATTTTAATTCCTCTTTGTCTGCAGTATGCAATTACTGGTGCCAGGCATTTTGTGAATACTCTGGGCGCAGTAGATAAGCCAAAGGGCAGTGCATAGAATTGGTAATGGGTTGAACCGGCAATGAATCAGAGGCATCTTTTGCAACTTTGTCTGATAGGGACATGCAGGTATACTTCCTTGAGGTCCAACGATACTAGCCATGCTTCCTTGCCCAACATGGGAAGAAGCTGCTGTAGTGTTAGCATCTTGAATTTGGGTACTTGTAAGAAGGTGTTTAGAATTGAAAGATCCAGAATTGGTCTCCAGGCATTGTCTTTTCTCGGCACTAGAAAGAGTCTTGAGTAAAATCCTTGGCCTTGCTCTCGAGTAGGTAGCAGTTGAATGGCTCTCATGTCCATGAGAGCTGTAATTTGTTTTTGTGCCTCTGCCCATTGATTTTGTGGCAGGTTTGGCATTCCTCTTTTCATTGGCAAGGTGTGAAAATGGAATCTGTATCCTCGTGAAATTATGTCTAGGACCCATTTGTCCTTTATGACAATGTGCCAGTTGTCTGAAAAAAGTGTGAGTTTTCCTCCCAAAGGAGCTGCCAAGAGAGTGTTGCTTGGCCAGATGAGGTGCAAGTCATTGAGTTTGCCTTCTGGTAGATTGGGACCTCTCTTCTCCTCCCTTCTGTGTTGCAGTGCCCCATTGGCAAGGTTTGTACTGGGCTTGTGGTTGTCCTCTGCCTCTTGGATGTCTGTATTTACTCCTCTGTGGTCTGTCAGTAGCTGGAAAGTACCAATTTTTTGTTGGCCAATTTCTGCTGAAGTGAGGGGGCTGTACCTGTAGGAAATCTTTGACTGTCTGCATACGTTTTGCCTTATCCTCCATTTTCTTTAAGACTTCTTCTGCTTTAACTCCAAAAAGAACATCCTGCTGTAAGGGAGCATCTAGAAGCTTTGCTTTAACATGATCAGGCAGAGTTTGTTCCTTTAACCAAGCATGCCTACGTATAACAGACCCAGTGACAGCTGCTCTGCAGGAAGCCTCCAAAGAATCAAACCCACATTGTAAAGTATGTTTGCCCACCTGTTCAGTTGCATGCAGAAGATCCTGTATTTCTTTCAATTCAGACTGTTGAGGGAGAGTGCTTATTCTTTGTTTAAACTGAGAGATAAGAAACTGCTGATACTTTAGCATGTGAAATTGGCAATTTAGTGCCCTCATAGCTAGAGTGGCTGAGGTGTAAATGTTTTTTCCCCACCTGTCTAGTGCTCTGGAGTCCCTTTCAGAGGCTTCAGGATTTTTAGCCGTAGAAGCCTTTGCCCCTTTCGGACCCTGGGAGATAGTCTCTGGATCAGCAACAGGGTTTTTATAAAGAAATTTGTGGGAATCAGACACTCTATAGTATCTGTCAGGTTTGGCCGGAGCAGGGGGTAGAGAGTCTGGGTTCAAACTGGATTCTAAGCAAACATCATCCACAATGTCTAAAACTGGTGGGATGACAAGTGGTCTGTGCTGGGGGAGTAAAAGATATTCTCTGAGCCTTTTCTTAGAGTCAGAGTAGTCCTGACCTTCCCAGTGAAAATGTTCCCTCATAGTGTGTAAAGTTTCCCCAAAGGAGTAGTCTTCAGGAGGAGAAGCTGAGGGAATGGAATCCTCAGCATCAGAATCTTCATAAGGGGAGAAGGAGTAATCCTGGTCTTCAGAGGAGTCTGAAGAAATGGACACTTGTTCAGAGAATGCATAATCTTCCTCTTGTCTAGGCCTTTTGTCAGGAGGGGGCTGGGAACCCCTGATTAAAGAGATCAAATCTTCAGCCATTTTGAGCATCTGTTTCTTAGGCATGGGGCCTTGAACAGGGGACTGAAGTGCAGTCCTTTTAGGTTTAATAGGAGTCTTCATCTTAGGATACGTTTTAATGATGAGTGTCATCGGTCTGAAGACGCCTTCAGAAACTGAAGGTGTTTCTGCAGCACCGACATCTTTTTCAGCTGTGTTGTCGGTTGGGGCTGAACAAGATGGCTGCGTCGGCCTGTTACATTCCACCAAAAATTCTGAAGCAGTCTCGGATTCCAGATCTGCGGTAGTCAGGGGCTGTGTCGGAGCCTTACTGAAGGCCGGAGAACCGGAGACTGGACCAGCCGAGGCCTCGGAATCTGGCTTAGGCCTGGGCTGCCTGTCCTTATCCTTGCGTTTTTTGTGCACGCCGGTAGTCGGTTGCTCCGATGGCATAGTGTAGTTAAATTTTATACCGAAGTAGTGTCGTGCAAAATCAAAGCGTCTTTTTATAGTATGCTTATTAAACCTAGCACAAAAACAACAACTAGTGACGTCGTGGTCTGGGCCTAGGCAAGGTATGCAATAAGAATAAAAATCCTTATGAGGTATTTGCTTCCCACAAGAAATACAATTGTTAACTTTTTCTGACATCGGTCTGAGGCAAGAAAAGTTTCCCCAATGGGGTACTTAGCTTTATAGAAGACTTCGGTCTGAAATTTGAGTTCAAAAATCTCAGGAGTCGGCCGACCGGCACTTGTGAACTGCTTCTGCTTCGGGCACCGCGCGGCAAGAAAGACTGAAGAAAATGGCGTCAGTTGCATTATATATACCCCTGGCGCACTGACATCAGGCAAGAAGTGACAGCAACTGATGCCGGACCAAGACTTTGGAATTTCGGCCAACTGTGGGACCCTCTGATGGCAGGATAACCCAAGTGTGATGACTGCAGCAGGGTAACACGATGAACATCGCCTACTTTGTCTTTCTGGATGCCTCTTTAATACATGCCATAAGGAGCTATAAGATGTCAATATAAAGTATTAGGTGTTCTAGGACAAAAGACTGTAAAGTTTTAATTATTTTTGTCAGCACCTTATAGCAACATGCAATTGGTGTTTCTATGTCCATGATGTGTTTATTTTCTCAAGGCTTTCAGTCAGTGACCATGCCTGTTCTAATGTAGCACTGTGTTGACTTTCAACAGCTGTCCCTACCTAGACCTGCAGTGACATTTCATGCTCTTCTCTGTCAAGAAATATATTGTTGTCCAGATAGTTAGCTCCGAAGTGATCTCTGCCTAACATATAAAGCTATGTCAAACCCAGAGCTGTTGGACATGTTACACCTAAAGAAATCCCAATCCCTCCGAGCTACACACTCTAGGGACCTAAACCTTGTCACCACAATAAACAGGACACGCTGGAGGGATAGATTCCTGTCCCAGAGACTTCCTATACTCTTGAACAAGCTACCCATCTATGTCAAGCAAAGTTCCTCATTAGCACTCTTCAAGAAAAATCTTGATGAGTGGATGGGAAATCGGAAATACACCCCAGGGATCACTTCTATGTCTCTGCTGAACAGTGGCACAGGAAAATAACTTTCTTGGGTAGCATAAGCTATGGAACCTTGCTGGCTAGACTTATGCAGGCCCTTGGGCCGATAGCCTAGTACCTACCTATGAACCTATGAAACTATGAACCAACAAAGGCCTTCAAAGCCTGATGACAAACCATATAATATTTTCTCTCTTTATCTGCATGTTGGTTAACCAGATAGTTCTGCTGGAATATTTTCTCTTTCACAAAGACTATTGAAAATCTCTCTCTCTCTCTCGCTATATATATATATATATATATATATATATATATATATATATATATACAGAGAGAGAGAGAGAGAGAAAGATGCACCCATGCATATAGATAGATACATAGATAGACAGATAGATAGATAGATAGATTAGATAGATAGATAGATAGATAGATAGATAGATAGATAGATAGATAGATAGATAGATAGATAGATAGATAGATAGATAAGGAATGTGTAAAATAAGGGGAAACTCCCAATTGTCGATATCTGTGTTTTTTTTACAAACGTTTGACAAACTTTGGACAATGAAGCAGATAGGCAACAGGTGTGTAGGATCAACAATGCCTAGAGTTGGGGTATATGCCCTTTCCCAGGGAGTGTGCGATCTCTGAGTTAGAACCCCTATATGAGTAGTGCAGGGGGACTTGTCATCCTGCAAAAGTGTTGTTTTAGAGTTAGCATGCTCCGAGATTATGCTCACAGCATGGGCAATGACTTGCCAATGTTGTAAATGTCAATTTTTATTGGCATTTAGGACTTTTTGTGTATTTACACGTACATATATATACACACACACACACACACACACACACACACACACACACACACACACACACACATATAAATATATGTATATATATATAAAGAGAGAGAGAGACACACACACACACACACACACATACAAATATACACACACACACACACACACACACACACACACATAAATATATGTATATATATATATATATATATATATATATATATATATATATATATATATATATATATATATATATATATACATACAGAGAGAGAGAGAGAGAAAGAATAGTTCTATCATTAAGCACAGAACACTCCAAGCAGCAAATACAAAAAGAGTGATCATTTTAGAGCAAATCTACTCAGTGAAGAAAAAAAAAGCACAATTTTTTTTACAGGGGGCTCTCCACATAGGACAAGCCTCCCACATCCCCACTATGTATATATATACCAACTCCAAGATCACATAACAGTAGGGAAAGGGCAAATTTCCAGACCCTGCTGTAGTGCAATCTCATATGCAAAGCATCTGTCAGACTGAAACAGAAGGAAAAAAGAGCATTTGCTCTGCTATTTTTGAGAGTTCATTCTTAAAGACTGTAGCCATATATAATGCTTGGTTGCCATATTCTTTGGACAACATATAAAACATAAAGCAAAACATATCAACCAGGTACAGCACTTAATGGTCTTCCTCCAATGAAAATACTGGCTGAGTACAACCCCTTACCTGTGTGTGCAACAAACCTTATCTGTCCTGTGTTTTTTTTCAAGTAACGCCTGTGAGTGAAGTGACCATACTACTATATTGTGGAGGAGGCAGATGTCTTGTATTATCCCACTGTTCCAATAAATGTCCTTACTTGCATTTTGATAAACAGGATAAGTCATAACTGAATTTTTATTTTTTTTTATTTTATTTATTTAACATTTGTTGACCGGGAAAGTCCGACTAGGTTCCACAGAGCCTGCTTTCAGTGGAGGCCCGGGGAGAAATGCTCCATATGAGAATATCTCCTACTTTATCAAGCTTTGGCTAACTTTTGGTAGCTCCCACCATATAACCAAAGTAAGGTACATCTGCCATTCTTGTCTGACCTTTGCTTGTCATGATAGTTAGCCAAGTCCTTTTGATCTGTCTAGCACTTGTTCAACCTTGGTAATACATGTTAACCCTAACCAATGTGTGCTAACCTTAACCATGACATGCTAACTCTAACCAGTGTGTGTTAACTCTAACCAATGCGTGCTAACCCTAACCAATATGTGCTAGCCTTAACCAATACATACTATCTCTAACCCATGTGTGCTAACTATAACCAATGTGTGCTAACCCCACCAAGTATGTGCTAACTTTAACCAGTACATAGTAACCCTAACCACTGTGTGCTAACTCTAACCAATCAATGATAACCCTAACCAGTATGTGCTAACCTTACCCAATACATACTAACCCTAAACAGTGTGTGTGCTAACTCTAACCAATGTGTGCTAACCCTAAACAATATGTGCTAACCTTAACCAATACATACTAACCCTAATCAGTGTGTTCTAACAGTAACCAATGTGTGCTAACCCTAACCAATATGTGCTAACCTGAACCATGACATGCTAACCCTAACCAGTGTGTGCTAACTCTAACCAATGTGTGCTAACCCTAAACAATATGTGCTAACCTTAACCAGTACATACTAACCCTAACCAGTGTGTGCTAACTCTAACCAATGTGTGCTAACCCTAAACAATATGTGCTAACCTTAACCAGTACATACTAACCCTAACCACTGTGTGCTAACTCTAACCAATATGTACTAACCTGAACCATGACATGCTAACCCTAACCCTGTCCCTGCTTCTAATCCTAACGTGCATCTTAATTAAAAAAGCCTGACGCTCACCACATGCACACACACACACACGCACACGCACACACACACACACTCACACACACACACACACACACACATGTATGCACACACATATTGACATGGACTTCCTCACACTGGACACTCACCCCATATGTGGTCATACTTGCCTTAACTGTGCATACTTGTTGTTATCTCAACTCTCGTACTGACACCTTGTCCCTGTGAAGGATCTGTCTTCCTGTAACCACCCATGCAAATGATCATGACTGTGCCCTGCCCTTTGCACAATCTGTGAACTGGGTTGTGTGTGTCTGAGTATGTGTCTAATCTTTTTAAATGTACACTCACCCTGCTTATGTTCAGTAGCTGTGGATGTAGTATAGCTTGCTCATTCACTGGGCAAATGATGCTGAAAGCACCCTGAGCTAAGAAGGTGTCTGACATTGGCTGCTTATGTCTGATGCACAGAGTGGCCAGGCACTGCATGGGTAAGCACTGTCTATTTTATTTGCATGCATTGTTGCTAGTGTGTGCATTTATTGACATCTCTCAGGATATGTAGTCTGATATTACTGTATATGCATCATCATTTTTACTGCCTACCTTATCTGTGACGGTATTGCAGTATTTGTACAAGGAAGCTTGACCAAGCAGCTGTACTACTGACATTGAGGGAGGCCTGTGATTGGCTGCCTATGTCTGATACTTACAGCAGCCAGGCAATGTATGGGTAAACACAGTCTGGTTTGTTTGTAACCATTAATGTTACTGTCTGAATTTGCTGACAAAAAGAAGTTATAACCTCCCTGTACTCGTCCCTCATCAGGCCGATAACTGAGTACAATGCCCCTTTTGGTATGTACCTTTCCAAGCACCTGCAGCAATTGGAAAGACCTCAAAGTTTCCTCACAAGGAAAATTCAAGGTCTTCAGCATCTGTCCTATATGGATCATCTGAAATCATGGTCACTTTATTCTGCTTCATACAGACTACTCAGAAGCAATCTCTGTCTTGCATATATGGCAATCTCTGACCCTTCCTTGTTGGAAATGCTGCATATCGACAAGTCAAATGGTACAGGGGTTACTCTCGCTAAAGACCTTAACCTAGTATGTGACATTCATAGAACCTGCTGGAGGGACAGGTTTGTCTCCCAGAGGTTACCACACCTTTGGAACAGACTCCTGCTTCATGTCAAACAGAGCACCTCATTGGCCCACTTCAAATGCAATCTGGATGATTGGATGGGTAACCTTAAATTCACCCTGTGGGTTCCACCTGTGCCCCTCCTGGAGGGGAACAATAGGTGCTGATATAAAAAAGCAGTATTCATGCATTTGAAAATACAATGTACATATTTGGATATAAGTATTTTTCAAAAAAATTGCTTTGATATATATATATATATATATATATATATATACATATATATATATACATGGTTCCACTTCATATCATCGAAATTTCCTTTCATCGAAATGCAAAACATCGAGACCAAATCGTCGAAAACTCATAACATCGAATCTCAAATCATTGAAAACTATAAAGCAAATAGAAATAACATCCCCAGACACTGTTTATTACATTTATGCAGGGGGGCAAGCCCCCCTGCACCCCCCACATCCCCCGTGATTAAATATACCAACTCCAAGGTCGCACTACAGTGGGGTTAGGAAATTACCTTTTTCCCCTACTGTAGTACGACCTTGGAGTTGGTAGATTTATTTACGGGGGGTGCAGGGGGGCTAGCCGCCTGCATAAATGTAGTAAAAACTCTGTGGAATGTTATTCCTAGTTGCTTTATAGTTTTCAGTGATTTGAGATGTGATGTTATGAGTTTTCGACGATTTGAGTTTTTGATTATTTGGTCTCGATGTTTTGCATTTCGATGAAATGAAATGTCGATGATATGAAGTGGAACCATATATATATTTATATATATATATATATATATATATATATATATATATATATATATATATATATAATTTACTATCAATTTGTCAATCACAACTTGTGCGATTTACAAAATGTCGAGAGAGCCATATGTCGACTCAAAACATCGACACAATGTCAGAACTTACATCAGCGATTGCAATACATCATTCGCTGTTGTGAATTCCAACATTCCAAGCCAGATCGCACTATAGTGGGGGTTGGGAAATATACCCTTACCCTCACTGTAGTGTGATCTCGGAGTTTGTATATATAAGTAGGGGGTGTGTGGGCGTTGCAGGGGGGCTTGCCCCCCTGCACACATGTAGTGTAGTGTGGCAACTTTGACAGGCAGACAGTCTGGGAGTCTGCTTCTTGTTCAAAAATGTCAATATCGACATTTTTGGACATCTGCTTCGACATTTAAGTTAGTTGATGTGCAAATCGACATTTCGGTTCGACAACATGACTATTCGACTGTGTTACAGTTGACAAATTGATAGTAAAGCATATATATATATATATATATATATATATATATATATATATATATATATATTATATATATATATATATATATGTATATAGGTCTACTTTGAAATACATCTAATTTCATAACAGTGAGACCAGAACATCTAAAACCCAAAACATCTAAAACCCATAACATTGAATGTCATAACAGCTAACACTACAAATCACAAGAAAATAATATCCCCTCCACGTATAATGATACCAAACTAACAAACACACTTTTTACTATGTTTCTGCAGAGGGGCAAGCCCCCCTGCACCCCCTATGTGAGGGGCTGCACCCCCCACACCTCTCATAAATTAAATACACCAACTCCAAGGTCGCACTACAGTGGAAAAAAGTTAATTTCCTAACCCCACTATATCAAGCTCCCCTGCAGAAACATAGTAAAAAGAGTGATTGGTAGTTTGGTATCATTATATGTAGTTATATGTGGAGGGGATGTTATTTTCGGCTCCCTATCAGACGATCGAAATGCCATTTCCACGAATACGAAATGATCGACACATATTGCGCGAACTACGTAAATGCCGGACATCCAAAACAGCGAAATCCGAAATGTCGAAGTGTTTTGGTTGGCCCATCTGCGGTATAACTCCGTAAGGTAAGTGTGCGATAGTATGGACCTTAGTGTAGGATGCGGGTTAAGGTAAGTGTATAGATAAGGAATGTATGTATGATTTAGTGTATTGTTAGATGTAGAGTTTTGTTAAATGTATTTATGTGTATTATTTATTTTGTTAGGGAATATCTCTGTAGGGGAAGTGTGCGGTAGTATGGATAGTGCATAGATAGTTGTGTATGTGGGGTTTAGTGTATTGTTAGAAGTAGGGTTTTGTTAAATGTATTTATGTGTATTATTTATTTTGTTAGGGTATATCTCCATAGGGGAAGTGTGCGGTAGTTACGGACCTTAGGGTTAAGGAGGGGTTAAGGATAGTGCATAGATAGTTGTGTATGTGGGGTTTAGTGTAGGGTTAGAAGTTGGGTTTAGGTGCTTTACTTTAGGGTTAGGATTTGGGTTTAATTAGTGTATGTATGTGGTTTATTTATTTTGTTTGGGTAGGTAGTATGTAGCGGGTGGTGGGGTTGGCCGACTATGACCGTTCAATGTATTACATTTCGGGGTTTAGTGCATTCTGTCTATCTGTGGTTCGATTAATATGTGTCGCTCTTTTGGTATTCGCTGAAATTAATTTTCGCGGAACTGATATAGACCCATTATTTTCATGTGATTTGTATTGTTAGATGTTATGAAATTCAATGTTATGAGTTTTAGATGTTTTGGGCTTTAGATGTTCTGGTCTCAGTGTTATGAAATTAGATGTTATGGGTTTTAGATGTTTTGAAGAGGACTCATATATATATATATATATATATATATATATATATATATATATATATATATATAAAGTTCCCTATCAGAAGCCTGAAACACTATAAGCCTGAAAATCAAAATCCTGAAACCAAAAGCCTGAAAACTCAAAATCTTGAAAACCCAAAATCCTGAAACTCAAAATCCTGAAAACACAAATAATGCTAATATGCCAATACAAACACACTAATATCTACCCACTGACCTTAACCCTAACCCTAACCCTAAGGTCCGTCACTATCGCACACTCACCTGATCCGCGCCTAACCTAACTCACTTAAACCGCCTAACCCTAATTTTTGTCACTATTGCATACATGCCTAACCTGGCCCAAACCCTAACTCACTTATACACTTCTAACCTAACATAAAACCAAGACACTTACCTGAACCCAACGCATGACCTAACACCACAGGGCTAACAATAGCAAAGCCACAATGGCGTCAGTATGTCTATTTTGTGTTTTCAGGATTTTGAGTTTCAGGATTTTGGGTTTTCAGGATTTTGAGTTTTCAGGCTTTTGGTTTCAGGATTTTGATTTTCAGGCTTATAGTGTTTCAGGCTTCTGATAGGGAACCATATATATATATATATATATATATATATATATATATATATATATATATATATATATATATATATATATATACTTTACATCAAAGCATTTTAGGTTTACATGAGACGTTTGTGATTTAAATAGGTTTATAGGTGTGTAACAGGCTAAAGGCCCTGGAGCCTATATAAGCCTACCCAAGAAAATCCCCTGACATCATGCCGCCTAAAGTTAATTCCC
The DNA here is from genome assembly GCF_019279795.1 of Protopterus annectens. Taxonomy (NCBI): domain Eukaryota; kingdom Metazoa; phylum Chordata; order Ceratodontiformes; family Protopteridae; genus Protopterus; species Protopterus annectens. Next base: position 1,890,537,064 of record NC_056732.1, on the reverse strand, counting down.
AGTGGCCATGTCTAGCAAGGCCACTGAAGTGATCTATGTAGTGTTTCTTTAAAACTTTTGAGATCAGTTAATTGATTGTTTTACATTATTCGTCAGTGTTGTTCACTTTGTTTGTATAAAAGGGTGGTATTTTATTGTGAAAATACTTGTTCTGAAGAAGTTTGTAGAATATTAAAAGATGAACGAAAGCACTAAGTATTTTTGAAACGGACTCTTCTTTACACTAATAGTGCTGATTTCTGGCTTACTTTGTTTTCTGGAAGTAGTTAATAGATATTACATAAGATGGTACACACAATACTTTTAGATATTATATAAGATGGTACACACAATACTTTGTTTTGTGGAAGTAGTTGATAGATATTATATAAGATGGTACACACAATACTTTGTTTTGTGGAAGTAGTTGATAGATATTATATAAGATGGTACACACAATACTTTGTTTTGTGGAAGTAGTTGATAGATATTATATAAGATGGTACACACAATACTTTGTTTTCTGAAAGTAGTTGATAGATATTATATAAGATGGTACAGACAGTACTTTGTTTTCTGGAAGTAGTTGATAGATATTACATAAGATGGTACACACAATCAGCATTTTGACACAGATGGGGGGGGTCATATTGCAGGGCATCTCCAGGTGTAGCCAGACAGCAGAAACATGAGTTCAGCAAACCAAACATGTGCTCCATGATGTCCATTATATTTTATTCCATGAAGGCCATGATAAGTTAAACTTGTTCTGAAGGCCCTAATCCTTGATGGGGTCTGGCACAATCCACCACAGCACCTGCTATAACAGTCTCTGGAAATACAAGTTTACAATGGCTGCAGCAACTCCTAACATATTTTAAAGTTTTGTTATTGGTGAATGTGAGAATATGGCCACATTTGTGTTAAATGGGTGTGATGTAGTTGTGATGTCATTTATACATTTCTGGATCATCATCATCATGTTTCTTTCCTTCAATAGCATACCTCTTGGCTCAGTATACAATTATTAGTGTATATCTCAGTGGAAAACCATTTTATCTCTTTCACACCTCACCTGAGTGAAATTCACACCACCTGAGACCTGCAGAGGTTCTGACAGGACAGCTTTCACCTGAGCTAAAATCCTCAAATTGCAGTTTTCCAACTTACCTTTAAACAAAAATACATATCTCAAAAACAATAAAAGTTACAAAAAAAAGTGAAAAACAAAAGTTACTCACCACACACCCCTCTTAATAATCGTGATGTTAATATTTCAGCCAGACCTAATGATAATTTTATAATATACAAGTAATACGATAAAATGTAGAATGAGTTATAATAATTATCAAACAAGTATTTTTATCTCAGTAAAATGATAGGCGGACCCCGTGTGACTTTTGTTTGGACAGGTGTACTCTTCATTTTTCAGCAAAGCAGTTTTGCAGTTTTCATGCAGTTTTTCAGATATTTGCATAATTATCAATGTAAGCACATTTTTATGTTTAATTGGGAGACCCAAATATCTTCAGTGGAGTGTTAGTTGAACACCAACTATCAGTGCAAACAATTGTGTGATTTCTTTTATTTGATACCATGGAGTACCACAAACAATTTTTTTGTTCGAGTTAATAATATACTTATTAGCCTATGGCATATATATATATATATATATATATATATATATATATATATATATATATATATATATACACACATATATATATATATATATATATATATATATATATATATATATATATATATATATATATATATATACACACAATATATATATATATATATATATATATATATATATATATATATATATATATATATATATATATATATTCATATCACTTCACTGAAAGACCATTTCACTGACACCCATTTCACTGGGATCAAATCACCTAAACTACATTTCACCTAAAACTCATTTTGTCTAAAACTCATTTCACTGACAAGTAGTACTCTAAGGTAAGTCAAAGGTATATGTCCTTTTCCCCACTGTAGTGTGATCCTGGTGTTAGTACATATAGTTTGGGGGTGTGTGGGGGGCACAGCCCCCCACATTGGAGGGTGTGGAAGGCATAGCCCCCCCACCTAGTTGGATTTTACCAAATAATGTAAAACAAAACCAGACAACAGAAAACCAAATTAACTGGGGGGCTACACCCCCCACATCCCCAATGTGGGAGGCTGAACCCCCCCCCCAAATAGAAGGGTTAAAAACTTGGGTAACACAGAGAAAATGTTACTCAGGGAAATATCCCAAAACCCAGAGATACGGGTTATGAAACCAGGCAAAGGTGGGGGCCTGGTCATTATGAATCATGACACCTACACTAACAAAATGTTTAATCACTTATTTGGGGAAGCTTATTGTGAAATCAGTATAAATGAAAAGAATATCAGCTACAACAAAGTTGGCATTATGCTGGAAGAGTTACTCGTGAATCAGCAAATTACCCTAGAAGAACATCATTATATGTCAGCAAAAAATCCTAAAATACTGACAATATTTGGGATTCCCAAGATTCATAAAGATCTAGTTGACCCCCCCCCCCCCGCTTAGACCAATTGTTGATGCTCGAGCATCAGAGGCTTTCCCCATAGTGAAATTTATAGATGGCCAACTCAAGGACACTTTACTGGACTGCCCCTGGATACTTAAGGATTTGTGGGGTTTTTTGTCTATGTACACTGACAACTTGTTTTTTATGACAGCAGATATTAGGGACTTATTTTCAGTCTTACCACATGAAACGGGTATAGACTGGTTTTACCAATATCTCTGCCAGTACTCTACACTCAGCCATAACAGTATCCTGACACTAAGAACATTGATGGAAATGGTGTTGGATACAAATATCACAACTTTTGAATAACCCACTCAGGTACTGACAAATCTTCGGTTCCACCAATAAGTGCCCACAACTGCCAAAAGATGATAATTCCACAGTTTTTTAGTGTCTAACTGTGCGTCCAGTATCGTTCATTCGTTGTATTTTGTTAATAAACTGTGGAATTATCATCTTTTGGCAGTTGTGGGCACTTATTGGTGGAACCGAAGATTTGTCAAAGTTATTTAAGCAGGTGAAGGGCGTGGCAATGTAGGAAGCATGTGCCCCCATTTTTGCCAGTATAGTACTGGCATTCTGGGAGCGAGAGTACATATTTACTAGTTCCTATGCTAAAGAATGGACATTTTATGGGTGGTTCCTTGATGATATAATCATTTTTTTGGAAGAAGGACAGGAGGGAACTTAACAATTTCCTTGAATGTTTGACCAACAGCACTGATTTTCGGAATTTACCTACTCTATCACTGAATCTACCATCCATTATTTGGACATTACTATTATTAAAGATTCTGTGAAACAACAGTTTACATCCACTATATACCGGAAACCTATGTATTCAAACAGCCTTTTCCATTTAACCAGCTGTCACCCCCTTCATCAAAAGAAGGCATTAGTAAAAGGAAGGGGGTAAGATTAGCTAGCATGATTTCTGAACACGATGAATTTATTATACAGATTTACATATTAAAAGACATGTTAGAAAGGAGAGGGTACCCTATGAGTTATGTTGACAATATACTTCAGGAGGTAATAAACAAAAGGTTAGGTGGGTACTTTTTACCCCAACTTGGTACAGGGGGAGGAATTCAGAATGAAATAAGACAGGAGAGTAGTAACACTATTAAAAGGTCAGCTATATTTAAATTCAACCAGAAATTTTACAATATTAAAAACATTATTCAGCATAACTGGAATATTTTTAGCACTGATTTAGAACAGTTACAACTTGTAGGGTCAGGCCCTAATATTGTGCATAAGAGAGATTGCAATATAAAAAACATGCTGGAAAGACAGAAACACCATCCAGGTAGAGATATAGGGATGGTTAAATGTGGTTACTGTCTTCAGTGCCAATACAGTCTGGAAGCTAAAGACATTATGATCCCTAACTATGACAAACATATTATGAGGGAAAATGTCCTGTAACAGTAAAGGGGTGGTTTACTTAGCCCTATACTCCCAATATCTGAGTTTCTACATTGGCAAAACTAGAAATGCACTGAGGAGTTGAATATATCAACATTATTATGATATAAATAAGAAAGATGGTAAAACTGCATTAGCAACACACATTATTGCCAATGAAGGACAGGGATTTAAATTTATTATAATAGAACAGGTAACAATGGGAGAAAGAGGGGGACCTCTCAATGACTTCTTGGAATTGTCAGAACTTAAATGGCAAATAAGGGCAAATTCATCAGAGGCTCCTGGAATTAATAGTGCAGTGTTCATTAGTTCTGTTTTAAGACTGAAGGCACAATTCTTTTTATGAAGGAAAGAATATAGGATTGTTGCTTTCTACAGATGTATTGCAAGCATTGTGGAGGAAAGTTATGTACGTAATTTGTGGTTTATGCATTGTAATTTTTACATATCTTAACCTTTTTAAGCATTTTAATTTTATCTTGTCCTTTTACATTGTTTTGGGGGATGGTTGCTTTATGAAACTTTATTACTAACCTTTTATTAGTTGTGTTTTACTAATTGCTTTCAGTTGTAATTGTTTTGTCAAGGATATAAGGGATGCTGGGTAAAATATAGCTTCATTTTGATGAAGTTTCCATTAGAGAGATGAAAGCACTCATAATAAATTTTCTTGTGTGGACCTGTACCTTTGTTTCTTCCTTTTTTTTGGATTATAAATAAAAATATGTTATAGGTCATCAAAAATTATTTTAATGGTCACACAAACAAAACACGTGCAGCACATAGCTCACAAAACTAGTGTGCCGAACAGTCACAGCCCTTAAGGCTAAACAACACACCTGATACACTTGTAATAGGTGACTCTATCGTCAGGCACACTGACGTCCCACTCACCAGGCTGAACAAGGACAAGGTCACAGTGAACTGCTTGTCGGGCACTAGGATCCGCCACATAACACAAGCACTCAGGTCACTCCAAGGCAAGTACAAACATGACTCAGTCATTGTCCATGCTGGTGTGAATGACCTGAGATGTACCTCCCTGGACTACATGAAAAGAGACATGGAGGAGCTCTCTGAGCATGTATCCCAGGCCGGTATGACCCTGACCTTGAGTAGCATCTTACCCTCACCAAAAATGATGCCACAATATGAAGACAAGATGATCAATCTCAACAACTGGCTTAAGTATTGGTGTCATACAAAGGGGATACAATGCCTGCCAGCCTGGGGTGACATGCTTGACAAGCCACGATGCTTCGCTAGGGACGGCTTGCACCTGTCACCCCTGGGCTTTTGGATATTCGCAAAGGCTCTTGCTACCCCCATAGTGCCTTTTTTAGGCAAGGCTCAAAAGACAAACCCACCTCCATAGGTATCACAAGGGATAAGAAACTAAGAGTAACGCTACTCAACGCCAGAAGTCTAAACCTCAAGATGCACCCACTCGAAACTCTCCTTAGCATGGAGAACATCGATATCTGTGCAGTAACAGAAACCTGGTTCAAGGCTACCGAGAGCACCCCAGCACTACCAGGTTATACCTCATACCATGCTTTTCGGCCCTGAAATGTGGGCCGAACCACAAAAGGAGGGGGAGTATCAATATTCGTCAAAGATACCCACACCTCCAGGTTGGTGGCACAGCACGAAGCATCAGAGACTATCCATGTGCAACTAACAGTGGGTAAAACTGCCTTCCAGTTTATAGCCTGCTACAGACCACCCTCCCAAACCCAGGAACCCCACTCGGCCTTCCTGAAAATACTGGAAAATATGAAGGTCTCTCCAAACACCATTATATTGGGTGACTTCAACTACCCAAACATAGACTGGGAGCATTACTCTAGCTCCAACACCCTAGCTCAAAGGTTCCTAGAATTTATAAACTCAAATGCTATGGAACAACTTGTTGCCACTCCCACAAGAGGGGAAAACATACTGGACCTGATCATCACCAACATGGGGACTCTATGTTCCAGACCAGAAGTGTATCCCTCACTGTTAAGATCAGACCATAAACTAATGTCACTGGATATTCACATCCTGACCCCACCCCCTGCCCAAAAAACCACAGTGAAAAACTTCTCTAAAGCAAATTTCACACCCCTCAAAACCAAGGTGGAATCCTTCAAAGCACCCGGGCCTGTGGAAAATATGGCCCAGACCACAGAATCCTTTAAAATGCATTCTATGAACACCTTCAGGAATGCATGGATCATGCAATCCCAAATAAAACCAAGACCCAATCCTCCAAAGGCAGACATCCTGTCTGGTGGATCCCAGCCATAAACAAACTATACAATAGAAGGAGGAAGCTACTACATGATAGAGCAAAATCCCAAAAAGGGAAGGCATCTCTGATCAGTATTAGCAAAAAACTATGGGCACTCATAAAATCATCTAAGGCCAGCTTCGAGAGAAAAATTGCACAGGACACTAAGAATAATTACAAGGCTTTCTTTAGTTATGTTAGGAACCTGGGTGGGAATTCCCAGATATGCTCAGAATTAGTCCAAAATGACAAAAAATACACTGAACCCACAGACATTGCCAACACCCTAGCTGACAGGTTCAGTGCAAACTCCCACCAAAGGGCAAATATCTATCCCAGCAGAGTGCTGCCCCTGACATCTCAGATGCTCAGGAAGAGCTGCCCTCTCCAAAGCAAAAACACAGCATCAATGGGACCAGGCGGTGTCCCGGGCTGCATCCTACATGAACTCCAAGAAGAGCTAAACCCAAACATAAAACTACTGTTCAATCTCAGCCTTACTACAGGATATGTACCCAAAGAGTGGCATACAGCAACAGTGGTCCCTCTCCACAAAGGTGGTGCCTCAACGGATTCTGAAAACTATCGCCCCATAAGCCTGACTAGCTTGGTCTGCAAAGCTATGGAAAGGATCATCATGGACCTCATAAATAAAGATATTGGGGACCTACAGATACTGGATCCTACCCAGTTCAGCTTTGTTAAGGGCAGATCCTGCCTCTTAAACCTGGTTGATTTCTTTGAAACAGTCACCAAGGCCATTGACGAGGGGAAGGTGGTCCACACAGCCTACCCAGACCTCGCAAAAGCCTTTGATACAATACCCCACTCGGGCATTATAGATAAGCTCACCAGCTTAAATATAAACCCCTATATCACTAGATGGGTTGCAAACTGGCTCAAGGACAGAGCTCACATGATTAGAATTGCTGGAGCCATGTCAGACTCCAAACCAGTTACAAGTGGCGTCCCACAAGGCTCAGTCCTGGGACCTCTCTTGTTTGGTATATATTTCTCAGAGGTACAGGCCAACATGGAAGGACTGTGGCTGACCAAGTTCGCAGATGACTGCAAACTGGGCACCATAATCGACTGTCCAGCCAACACAAGCATCCTCCAAAAGGGCCTCATAGAAACAGACAACTGGTGCCAGAGCCATGACCTCAAGCTAAACGCCAAAAAGTGTATAGTCATCCCCTTTGGCAAAAACAAAGTGCCCACAAATTACCACATAGGTGGTAATCCATTAAGTACAGAAGAAGTAATTAGGTACCTGGGGACCCATGTTGATAGCAATCTCTAATTTGACAACCACGTGGCCAAAGTCGTTAGAAAAACATTTTATATAGCCCACCTAATCATGAAGGGATTCACATCTAGATCAGGGGAGGTCATCATGCCTCTTTACTCTTCCCTCATCAGGTCCATAATTGAGTACAATGCCCCTTTTGGGATGTACCTTAGCAGACACCTGCAGCAACTGGAAAGACCCCAAAAGTACCTCACCAAGAGGGTCAAATGGCTCAAACAGATGCCATATGCTGCCTGGTTAAAGAAACTCCAGCTCTACTCAGTGGCATATCGCCTGCTCAGAGGCGATCTGTGCCTGATGTATAAAGCCATGTCCAACCCGGAATTAATGGACATGCTGCACCTCAGAAAATACAAATCCCATCAAGCTACGCACTCGAGAGACTTGAACCACAGCACTGAAATAAATAGGACATGCTGGAGGGACAGATTCATAACCCAGGGGCTCCCTTCACTCTGGAATAAAATCCCAGTCCAGGTTAGGCTGAGTCCCTCATTGACTCTCTTCAAGAGGAATCTTGATGAGTGGATGGGAGATCGTAGGTTTACCCCGGGTATCACTTCTGTGTCACTGTTAGACAGAGGCATAGTATACTAACCTCGAAAAGGGGCATAGCAAAATTAATTTAAAATGGGTGGCGAAAGCCAAACACACTCTGGCTAGGCTTATAAATGCCCTAGGGCAGATAGCCTAGTATGATCCTATGAACCTATGAAGTAAACTTGCCAAATCTATTTGTGTTTTATATTAAAATCATTTAAGAATTTTATTTATGACTCATTATTTTCAATAGTGAAATGATTGCCAATACTATGTAATGTGCCAAATTATTTGTAAATATTCATCTGTATGTGGATCTTTTCTCCCTGGGCCTCCACTGAAAATGGACATATATCCAGTTGGACTAGCCTGGTCAACAAATGTAAAATAAATAAATAAAATAGTAAATTCAGAAGAGTTTTTTTTTTTTTTTGGAGGGAATAATCCTAGCAAGATGTTGAGTTGAAATCAGTAGAATTAATTATTAGTTTGCTCGGGCCATCCACAAGCCTCGGGATTGCACCTCCTCACCATCACCACCACCACCCTTGGTTCTGAAGCAATTTTCAGCTAAAGCTCAAATCAGCCCTGGGAAATCTCAACTTGTAAACACAAGCCTTCCAGTAGAAGTGATTATTAGGTGAATGTCATTTAATTCGTTTTTAACAATTTTCTCTTACTTTCTGTCCTTCTTTGTGAGGTAAGCACAGCTGCACTGAGCTCCATTCAACTTCTAACTTGCAGAGCTTTAATGAAGTTAGCCACTCAGTGGGAACATACTCTACTAATCCACCCTTCTTACGATAGCTGGGTGGAATTTTTAGTTAAAACATACTCCCCATTCTATAGTTCCAACTTCCCACTCCCTCCCAGGGAAGCTGACCACAGATTAATTATTACTGAATCTTACCTTACCTTAGCTTTCCCCCTCCCTCGTAGGGAAGCTGACCACAGGTTAATTATTATTGAATCTTACCGTACCTTAGCTTTCCCCCTCCCTCGTAGGGAAGCTGACCACAGGTTAATTATTATTGAATCTTACCTTACCTTAGCTTTAGGCTAAGCTACCTTCTTGCTCAGTCAACCTCTTGCTGTTACTGATAGGTAACAGTACCCAAAAAACACTTAGATGTAGCCTATGCCATAAAACTCACACTATTCCTCAGAAAATGGCTACTAATCTCATGGGACATACACTCCAACCCAAGTCCAAGTAACCCAATCCTATCTCA
>NC_056732.1:1890356934-1890527210 GCF_019279795.1 Protopterus annectens | reverse complement strand
CCCCAAACAGTTTTTTTTTTAAAAAACCTTCCCCTTCTGTCATGTTTCAGTATTTCAAAAAAGTTGAGGTAAAAAACACACCTTTATCAAACACAAAGCTTTCAGTTACAAGACCCTGCACTCTTTTGCTAACTGTCATACTTTTATATTTATTTACAGTTACAGTTACAGGGAGAGGATTACTGACCTGCCTGGTGGCGCAACCGCACCAGCCTATCGCCATAGGCTCTGCGGTTCACAGAACGGACACCTGCAGCTGTAATATAAATAAAGTAATATTGGAATACACATCTCCAGAATATCAGCTAGGTTAATTTCTTACATACATAATTAGATGTAACTTACTCAGTAGTGGGGCATTGGGCATTTGCCGGGCCTCCTGGATCCAAAGGTTCAGTTGGTCCTGCTTACACCTCTTCAGGTCCGCATGGTGGTGATGGACCGGCTCACCAGTCCTTGGAATACCCTGTGGCACTGGTGAGATCATGAGCCATCCGGTCCCATGCCTCAGCCCTATATGCTCCCCACAGGACCTGGCCCTGCATGAGTTGGGCCTCATGATTGCCGGCAAGGAGCCAGACCATATATCTGGACTCCTCAATGCCCCACCTCTGTGCTAGGAAGTAACTACCCTCACCTACTCCTGACATTCTGGCTGCAAGTTAGTTCTACAATCGGTTATGCTGTGTATTCCCACCTATGGGGCTTATATATGCCGTTTTTCCCGCACTTATCTGTGATTGGCCATTTTGGAATTGTATCAGCTTCACAAAACCTGCTTTGTCATGCTCCTCTTTCTATTCATTCCTATATATGTGCTATTACTGCATTTCTAAGTACAACTGTCATGGCTTAGTGGTTCAGTACCTTACTATGGTGCATGGCCACTGCTTTTTATATTTTATGACTGTCTAGACAGGCTAGGGGGTGTGTCTGTGTAAAGGCAGTTTTGTTACAGCTTGCTCAACGGTGCCCGACGGTTAGCTTGTTGGCGTGGCACGCAGCTCCGCGCAAACGGGTTACGCTGGTTTACGCATCATTTGGCTGTCAGCGCGCATATTACGCTCAGCTCAGCTAGGGGCACATAGTTTTAGTGTGTTAAACCATGGCTCACCTACGGGCACTCATTTTGCACCTGTTAAACCACTGCTCACCTACGGGCACTCATTTTGCACCTGTTAAACCACTGCTAACCTACAGCACTCATTTTGCACCTGTTAAACCACTGCTCACCTACGGGCACATGCACTCACCTTGTTAAACTGTAGCTCAGCTATAGGCACGTCTGGCATTTGTTATTATTTTGTTATCTCACATTTCTTCAAAATAAATGGCCTATTTCATTACATTTTACATAAAATATAATTTTATATGTGTACATATATGTCAGGGACTTGTTTCGTGCTTATTTCAGTAAAAATAAAAATTGATGTTGTGGGGGCTCGAACCATGACTGCCTGCTCTTCAGCCAACGTCTCTACCGCTATGCTATTGCTTTTTGGCTTACTTTGCATAGTTAGTTCTTATATGCTTTTCCACTTACTGCTAACTGTGGCTGAGCTACGGGCACACCCGCACAAACGAGCGCACTCACGGGCAAACATCTTTACAATTTAAAAAAAATATAACATGTTCATTTATATAATTTTATGTTCATAGTCTGTGGGGCATGTGTTGTGTTGTGTTTGTTCACATTTCCTTGTACTCTGTTGTGGGGGTTTACTTTAGGCAATTTTACTCTTCTGGGGGCTTGTCCGCTTGCAGGGCTCAGCCTACGGACACGCCCCCTACTGTCTTCCACGGACCGTGAAAGCCTTAGGTGTGATTCAGCATGCCCTCATGCATATGCATGACATGCTGACGTCACACCGTTTAACTGCAGCCTCCGTGTAAGCCTTGTAACTCTTACACGGAGGCTTTGTGAATCCTACCCATAGTTTTATAAGCATTCCACAATATAATTGATGAAAAATACTGTGGTATTCCTGGATTTTTTTCTTTCTGATCTTTTGTTATGAATTCTCTTTTTTTCCTCGATTTTATTTTTTATGCTAAAGGCTAGCAACCAATTTTCTGATTCCAGCTTAAATTTAATCATAATCTTATCAGTAGAGATCATGGTCCAGGTTCATGAACAGCTACATTATTAAGTGTACACTAAAGTTCGCCGATGATTGCAAACTGGGAGCCATAATAGACTCCCTGGCCGACACAAGCATCCTCCAAAAGGGTCTTACGGAGACAGATACCTGGTGTCAAAGCCATGGCTTCAAACTTAACGCCAAAAAATGCATAGTCATCCCCTTTGGTAAAAACAAGGTGTCCACTAATTACCACATAGGAGGTAACCCACTAAGTACAGAAGAAGTAATTAGGGATCTGGGGACCCAGGTTGATAGTAACCTCTCCTTTGGCAATCACATTGCCAAAATAGTCAGAAAATCCTTCTATATTGCCCATCTTATAACTAAAGGGTTCTCTTCTAGATCTAGAGAGGTCATTGTGCCCCTATACTCATCACTCATCAGACCCATAATTGAGTACAATGCCCCATTTGGGATGTACCTTACCCGGCACCTGCAGCAGCTGGAGAGACCCCAAAGGTTCCTTGCCCAAAGGATCATGGGCCTCAAACAGTTTCCCTATGCAACAAGACTAAAGAAACTACAGCTCTACTCAGTTGCTTACCGCCTGTTCAGAGATGACCTCTGTCTGACTTACAAGGCCATGTCCAACCCAGAATTAATGGACATGCTCCACCTTATAAAAAACAAATCCATCAGAGCCACAGGCTCCTCGGACTTAAACCTCAGCACAGCAATAAATAGAACATGCTGGAGGGATAGATTCATATCCCAAAGGCTTCCCACACTCTGGAATAAAATCCCAATTCACGTAAGACAAAGCCCCTCGCTGGCCCTCTTCAAGAGAAATCTTGATGAGTAGATGGGAAACCATTTGCACCTGGGATCACTCCAGTGCACTACTGGACAGAGGCTCTAGAAGTTAAATTATAAGGGTGGAGAAAACCAAACACATTTTGGCTAGGCTTATAAATACCCTAGGGCAAATAACCTAGTATAAACCTATGAACCTATGACTCTATGAACCTAAGTGTACATGTGCTGTGTTCAGGAACATCCCTACCACATTGCTTGTGCTGTCTATTTACTCAGAAAGATTATACTAAGTGTACATGTAGTCTACACTTTGTGGTAATCCTTATGAAACTCCCTCGATATTTAAGGCTGCAAGAATATCAGCTGGAAAAGTAATATTAGTAACAAGAAGGTGGGAGTTAGGTTTGCCTTGTTGTGTTGTCTATTCACTCAGAATGATGTACACTTAGTGCAGGCATTCATGAATCTAGGCCCATATTTACTCCATCTAAACCATCTGACCAAAATATAAGATTTTATGATTTAAACTCAACATTTTGCAAGGAATATTGCACTCCAAAAAACCTCTTCTGAATTTACTATTGAAAATAATGCGTCATAAATTAAATTCTTAAATGATTTTAATATAAAACACAAATACTTAAATTTGGTAAGTTTACATTTGTGACCATTAAAATTATTTTTGATGACCCATAACATATTTTTAACCATTGTATTATAAATTATTACAAATTATTATTAATTATGATATTTATTTCTTTTTTGTTTTTCTTTTTTCTTTTTTCTTTTTTCTTCTTTTTTCTTTTTTCTTTTTTCTTTTTTTTTTTTTCTTTTTTCTTCTTTTCTCTTCTTCTTTTTTAACTTTATACACAAAATTTACAGTTAAAAAACTTTGTATAGAATGTTATGGTTATTATTATTGTTACTACCATTTTTATCAACTTTTTACTTATGTGTTTTTAACAGTTGGTCATTTAGATATCATATAAATTTATTTATTTAGGAACATTTAATACAACAGTTAAATTACAATGAAATTAGGAAAGATTAATTATGACTTATGTTTACAATTTGATGTGGCTGAGATTTTATATTTGTAATACTGCCAGCACATTTGCTTAAATGAAGTAAAACGCTAACAGCAATTTAACACTATTGCACTTTAAGAGGTGATTGTTCCATTTCAATTGACAATTTAACAGTTTAATTGGCCGATTAACAAATGTATAAATACTGAGTGGCCATAACAGTATTTTAACCTTGAAAAAGCCTGGAAGTGTCCAGGCAAAAGCGCTTGGTGTTTGTATCTGTTTATTAAAGCTTTTGTGGTGGAATTACCGGGTCTACTACCGCTTATTTTGAAGGAAGGATTTTGTATTTTTGAGCTGGAATTCCTTTCTATTACATGGTTTGAGTTGTTACATCGTTAGAAACTGGTTTGCAGACATCCTCTGCTACATACTTTAAGACTTTTACCAGCTTTGTGTTGACTTGGGGCCAGGTTTGGTGTGTTGTTCCGGTTTTTGCTTTACTTACATATTTTTATTTATAATATTTTAATGTTGAAGAAGTGGTTTAAGATTTAAGTCATTGTAAACATGTGCAATCACTTCCATTGTGAAATTTAAGATTCATCTATCCAATATAAAACAGATTTAAGACTGGATGCAAGTGATACTTTTCAATATTTGGTAGTCTAATACCACCCCTATTCTATAATTTGATATGCTTTGTAAATACAGACCTGAGCTTCGAGAGATACCATAAAAATCTTAACTTTTCCTTAAATTTTAACTATCTCTTTGGAAGGTATACTAGACATTTACTGTAGTATATATATTGAATGTTTGCCAACTATAATTTTTATAAGTAAGAATCTATCTTCAAATGCAGATATCACATTTCAATAGCCTGAAACAATAAGCTATGATCCAGAGGGAAAAAGCCTGATAGAATGTTAAAAAATATATATGTATATATATATGGGTCTATGACACTTCGCCGAAAGGATATTACACCAAAAATGATTTCACAGGGGCCAAATCGCCAAAAACCCATTTCGCCGAAAACCCATTTCGGCGAAAGTAGCACTGACAGTATATTTGCACTTTTGCCCCACTGTAGTGCGACCTCGAAGTGAGAATATTAAAGTATGGGGGGTGGGGGACACAGCCCCCCTCTACGGGGGTTTGGGGAGCAAAGCCCCCCACCTACACAAGTTATAAACTATTTAGTAACCATGTTAATAGCGACAGCACAATTTAACATGATACTATAAAAATAATAAACTGTTATAGGTGGGGGCAGTATGCCCCCCACACTCCCCGTTGTTAAGGGCTGTGCCCTCCACACCCCCCTACTTTAATATTCTCACTCTGAGGTCACACTACAGTGGGGGAAAAGGGCAAATACACTATCAGTACTACTTTCGACGAAATGGTTTTTCGGCGAAATGGGTTTTCGGCAAAATGGGTTTTTGGCAATTTGGCCAATGTTAGCAGTTTTTGGCAAAATGTCCTTTCGGCGAAGTGTTACAGACCCATATATATATATATATATATATATATATATATATATATTTGTGTGTGTGTGTGTGTGTGTGTGTGTGTGTGTGTATAGATTGATAGATATAGATATAGACATATCTAATATATATATATATATATATATAATTTTATTATGACAAATAAATTAATATAGATATATCTATCTACTTATATACACACTCGCGCACACACACACACACACACACACACACACACACACACACACACACACACACACACACACATCTCTCTCTCACTATAAATATATATATATATATATATATATATATATATATATATGTATAGAGAGCGAGAGAGAGAGATTTTCAATATCCTTTATAAAAGAGAAAATATTCCAGCAGAACTTTCTGGTTAACCAAATTGCAGATAAAGATATAAAATATTATATGATTTGTCACCAGGCTTTGAAGGCCTTTGTTGGTCAGCTAACTGTTTGGACAACAATATATTTCCTGACAGAGAAGAGCATGACATGTCAATGCAGGTCTAGTTAGGGACACCTGTTGAAAGTCAACACAGTGCTACATTAGAAGAGGTATGGTCACTGACTGAAGGTCTTGAAAAAATAAACATATCATGGACATAGAAACACCATTCTGCAGCCATACTGTATCATTAATACATTTAGAATGGAAGATGTCTATCGCGAGTTGGGTCAGTGCAGCACCACAGTCTGTACAGCCATACTGTACCATCAGTACATAAGGAATAGAAGATGTGTGTGCCAAGGTGGGTCTGTGCAGACATACTGTATGATCAATACATTATGAATGGAAAATGTCTGTCTTGAGGTGGGTCAGAGCAGCACCACAGTTTGTACAGCCATACTGTACCATCAGTACATTAGGAATAGAAGATGTGTGTGCTAATGTGGGTCTGTGCAGCCATACTGTATCATCAGTACATTAGGAATGGAAGGTGTCTGACCTGAGGTGGGTCAGTGCAGCACCACAGTCTGTGCAGCCATACTGTACCATCAATACAATAAGAATCATAGATGTCTGTCCTGAGGTGGGTCAGTGCAGCACCATAGTCTGTGCAGACATACTGCACCATCTGTACATTGGGAATGGAAGGTGTCTGTCCCGAAGTGGGTCAGTGCAGCAACACAGTATGTGCAGCCATACTGTACCATCAGTACATTAAGAATCGAAGATGTCTGTCCTGAGGTGGGTCAGTGCAGCACCACAGTCTTTGCAGCCATACTGTACCATCAGTACATTAGGAATGGAAGATGTCTGTCCTTAGGTGGGTCTGTGCAGCCATATTGTACCATCAGTACATTAGGAATGGAAGATGTCTGTCCCAAGGTGGGTTAGAGCAGCACCACACTCTCTGCAGCCATACTGTACCATCAGTACATTAGGAATGGAAGGTGTCTGTCCCCGAGGTGGGTCAGTGCAGCCCCACAGTCTGTACAGCCATATTGTATCATCAGTACATTAGGAATGGAAGATGTCTGTCCCGAGGTGGGTCAGTGCAGCATCACTGTCTGTGCAGTCATACTGGACTATCAGTACATTAGGAATGGAAGATGTCTGTCCCGAGGTGGGTCAGTGCAGCACCACAGTCTGTACAGCCATACTGGACCATCAGTACATTAGGAATGGAATATGTCTGTCCTGAGGTTGGTCAGTGCAGCACCACTGTCTGTACAGCCTTATTGTACCATCAGTACATTAGGAATGGAAGATGTCTTTCCCGAGGTGGGTCAGTGCAGCCCTGCTGCATCATCAGTACATTAGGAATGGAAGATGTCTGTCCTGAGGTTGGTCAGTGCAGTACTACAGTCTGTACAGCCATACTGTACCATCAGTACATTAGGAATGGAAGGTGTCTCTCTTGGGTGGGTCACTGCAGTACCACAGTTCACATACCAGAATAGCCACATTGTCATGTCAAAGTGTGACACTGCAGATGTCACAGTGCAAGCAGTTATATAGTTACATTCCTGTGAAGAGTGTCACATGTGCAGATGGATAACAAAAAAAGGCAAATAACACACCTGAAGGGAAGTGCACCCAGAACTCCTACTCTACAACTGCTTTAATTCTATGTATGCATCTGTAACAGGACTTCAGAAATTAGACTCTCAAAATACTGCTGAGGTCACTCATCCCAGGTGTACAGGGCAGTCTCCTGCAGTGGTGACTACAGTCCTTCATAATGCATAGGAATTCTGCTATGTTAATGACTACACTCGTGCAAGAACCAATGAGATAAAGCATTATTCATTACATTTAAGGAATCAGTATTCTATGGCACCACGATAATGGAATGTGGTGGCAATTAATTCAGTGTTTAATCACTCGGCCTTTAACTTTCTAAGACCCCATATCAATAAATGGAACCACACCCATGCATGAGTGGGCTACTGTCCTTTTATTTGAGTAAAGTACTGAGAAATATCTAGCAGTTTAACTTCTATAAATTCAAAATGGCTACAACAACACAGATTTTTAAAATCAGTATCACTACAATTTCATGTTTTCTCAGCATTCTATTTAAGGCAATGTGCTGTTAGTTCATGGAGCTGTGGTGCACAACATCAAAGATACTAGAAATAAATCTGACTTGAGTTTCATTCTGCATGTGAGTTGTAGAATTGTGTCACTGGTCCTGAATGTGAGGTTTTATAAAGCCACAGTTGATCTTTTGCCAATCCCAAAGTTAAATTTCTTATTTGAGGAGCTCCATCTCTTTATTATTTTATACTTTGACATGTAGTTATTATTCAGTAGACAACATAGCACTAAATCCACCATTGGTAAAAATATGTAGTATTTCAGTGACAGAGAGTTTGTGCATATGTTGTCATGGGTGTGTAAATCAAACCATGTTAACAATCTGGATTGGAAAACAACAGTGACCTATTCAGCAGCTCTTGTTTCTCTTGTTCCGGATTATTGCCTTTATAAAGTTATTTCTTTGAAACAGATTGTCAGAAGATTTCCCGTAAATGAAACGTTGTTGTGTAACCTTGTTGTATGACATTGAACAATGATAATCACGTTAGAAAATAGCTTTGAGAAATAAGACACATGAGAGCTTTGAGAATCACTCTGGCTTTCTAAAGGGGTACATTAGCTGGCCAGGACAGACTTTTAAAAATAAGTTGCCTCTGATTACAGTAATGAATCAATATTCCAACATAAAACACATTTTGAAAAGAAATCCTTTTGTAACCCACTACATAAGCAGGAGTACCACTGTGACTGGTGGAAGGGTGTTGATGTATTTTTAGCTTGGTTGTACAGAGAAGGATGCAGTCGCTGGACATATGAATGGGCATGCTCTGTAACAGAGCAGTAGGTTAATTTCACTATATGACGGTATACAACGGTGTCATTTCTTTTGTCAAACATGATTTACCTTTATAGTTGGATATTGACAATAGCAGCCTGTTGCCTATCCCACTTAGGGATGTGTGTGGACTGTCATAATAGGGAGGATAGCTGTTGAGTACAATAGCTTTTGCATAAAAAATAACACCACCATTTAGATACAGCAACACCAATGACATCTACTTAATTGGTAGCTTCCATGCTTCTTGGCACACACAGTTTTCAATATCAACAAACAGCATTAGACTAAGATAAAAGTAGCCAAAATACACAGGTTTCAATAACCATACATTTAACTACAACTCTTAACAGTGAAACAGTGACAACCGTTTGATATGACCATTTTAAAATGACATGGCTCATGCACTGAGGTGACATTATAACAAATTTCAAAAACAGCAAAGTACCATCTGTAACTGGAAAAATAAATGCTAGAACTACAACTTGAACTGATGTAACACATATTCATTTAATCTAAATGAATGTTCATATGATTATTCAGTAAAACAAGGAACCTGACAGGGACAGAATCAGAAACAGATGTGCCATTTATTAATATATACGATAACTGTATACAATATTCACAGAAATAGTCAAACAAATAAATCACACCTTAAATTACATACACAAGTCCATCTTGCTGACAGCATTTTTTGAAGCATGTTTACCTAACAGCAAATTTAACTTAATCCGAAACTTAAAGTCTTTCTACAATTGAAGTATGAAAAATTACAGTCATTTCTGTTTGACAAACAACAGAGGATAGTCTAAGAAATCCAATACATTTCAGTCACTCTTCCTTTTTTTAAAATTATTACTATTGCTAAGAAAATCCATATACAATTTGCTGTAGAAGCATTTGTTATTATGGAATCAGATATCATACACTTATCAGAAAACAAAATGAAATTCTTCCCAAAATTTGCTTATTTTTCAAAATCTTTAAAAATACAGCACAAATCACCTTTAATTGTCTTTTGATGTCTCCAATAAGAATTTGCATTTTTATAAAGTTTTTAGCAATTCTAAGTAATAAAAACTCTTTGCAAATATTTCCAGGCAAAAACATTTCAAAATGTACTAGGTGATGTTTAACTAATAGATTTTTACAACTCTGTCTTTATTATTATCATCATTGTCATTGACATTATTAAGATTAATGAATTTATGTACAAATTTAAAATAGATAGTTTTATAAGTATTCCACAATATAATTGATGAAAAATACTGTGGTATTCCTGGATTTTTTTCTTTCTCATCTTTTGTCATGAATTCTCTTTTTTTCCTCGATTTTATTTTTTTATGCCAAAGGCTAGCAACCAATTTTCTGATTCCAGCTTAAATTTAATCATAATCTTATCAGTAGAGATCATGGTCCAGGTTCATGAACACCTACATTATTAAGTGTACACTAAATGTACATGTGCTGTGTTCAGGAACATCCCTAACACATTGCTTGTGCTTTCTATTCACTCAGAAAGATTACATCAAGTGCACATGTAGCCTACACTTTGTGATAAACCTTATGAATCTCCCTCAATATTTAAGTCTACAAAAATATCAGTAGGAGAAGTAATATTAGTAAAAAGAAGGTGGGAGTTATGTTTGCGTTGTTGTGTTTTCTATTCACTCAGAATGGTGTGGACTTAATGTATCCTTTCATGAAACTAGGCCCATATTTACTCCATCTAAACCATCTCACCAAAATATAAGATTTTATGATTTAAACTCAACATCTTGCTAGGAATATTGTCTCCAAAAAAACTCTTCTGAATTTACTATTGAAAATAATGAGTCAAAAATAAAATTCTTAAATGATTTTAATATAAAACACAAATACTTAGATTTGGCAAGTTTACTTGTGTGACCATTAAAATAATTTTTGATGACCTATAACATATTTTTATTTATAATCCATAAAATAAAGAAAGCAAGGTACAGATCCACACAAGAAAGTTTATTATGAGCACTTTTGTCTCTCTAATGGAAATTTCATCAGAATGAAGTTACATTTTACCCAACATCCCTTATATCCTTGAAAAAACAATTACAGCTGAAAGCAATTAGTAAAACACAATTAATAAAAGGTTAGTAATAAAGTTTTTTAAAGCAACCATCCCCCAAAACAATGTAAAAGGACAAGATAAAATTAAAATGCTTAAAAAGGTTGTTAAGATATGTAAAAATTATAATGCATAAACCACAAATTACATACATAACGTTCCTCCACAATGTTTGCAATATATCAGTAGAAAGCAACAATCCTATATTCTTTCTTTTATAAAAAGAATTGTGCCTTAAAGCAGAACAAATAAACACTGCACTATTAATTCCAGGACCCTTTGATGAATTTGCCCTTATTTGCCATTTAAGTTCTGACAATTCCAAGAAGTCATTGAGCGGTCCCCCTCTTTCTCCCATTGTTACCTGTTCTATTATAATAAATATAAATCCGTGTCCTTCATTGGCAATAATGTGTGTTGCTAATGCATTTTTACCCTCTTTCTTATTTATATCATAATAATGTTGATATATTCAACTGCTCAGTGCATTTATAGTTTTGCCAATGTAGAAACTCAGACATTGGGAGCATAGGGCTAAGTAAACCACCCCTTTACTGTTACAGGACATTTTCTCTCTTATAATATGTTTGCCGTAGTTAGGGATCATACTGTATTTTGTTTCCAGAATGTATTGGCACTGAAGACAGTAACCACATTTAACCATCCCAATATCTCTACCTGGATGGTATTTCTGTCTTTCCAGCATGTTTTTTATACTGCAATCTCTCTTATGCACAATATTAGGGCCTGGTCCTACAAGTTGTAACTGTTCTAAATCAGTACTAAAAATATTCCAGTTATAGTTTCATAGTTTCATAGTTTAGTACTAGGCTATCTGCCCTGGGGCATTTGTAAGCCTAGCCATAGTGATGTGGCTTTTGCCACCCCATGAAATGGTACAAAAATGTACAGAATAAATTTAGAATACTGTGTCTCTGTCTAGTAGTGAAACAATGAAGGTCCCCTTATATAATAGAATTAGTTTACTGTGCCCCTGTCTAGAAGTGACACAGATGTGACCCCTGGGGTAAACTTACGATCTCCCATCCACTCATCAAGATTTCTCTTGAAGAGAGTCAGTGAGGAGCTCTGCCTAATATGAACTGGGATCTTGTTCCAAAGCATGGGAAGCCTCTGGGTTATGAATCTATCCCTCCAGCATGTCCTATTCATACTTTTGCCGAGGTTTAAGTCTTTAGCTCTCGTGGTCCTGATGGATTTGGATTTTTTGAGGTGGAGCATGTCCATCAGATCCTGATTGGACATGGCCTTGTACGTCAGGCAGAGATCACCTCTGAGCAGGCGGTTTGCTACTGAATAGAGCTGAAGTTTCTTTAGTCTGGCAGAATAAGACATATGTTGGAGACCCTTGATCCTCTTGGTGAGGTACTTTTGTGGTCTCTCCAGCTGTTGCAAATGCCGGGTGAGGTACATACCAAATGGGGCATTGTACTCAATCATGGGTCTGATGAGGGAGGAGTATAGGGGTACAATGACATCCTTGGATCTGGATGAGAATCCCTTCATGATGAGGCGTGCAAGGTAGAATGATTTTCTAACCACTTTGGCAACGTGGGTGTCAAATGAGGTCGCTGTCGACTTGGGTCCCTAGGTCTCTGATTACTTTTTCCGTACTCAGTGGGTTGCTGTCTATGTGATAATTTGTGGGTACTTTGTTTTTCCCAAAGGGGATGACTATACATTTTTTGGCATTTAGTTTAAGGCCGTGACTCTGGCATCAGTTGTCTGTTTCTGTGAGGCCTTTTTGTAGGATGTATGTGTCCGCTGGTGTATCAACTATGGCGCCTAGTTTGCAGTCATCTGCAAACGTTGTCAGCCACACCCCTCCCATGTTTGCTTTAATATCTGAGAAATAAATGCCGAACAAGAGGGGTCCCAGGACAGATCCCTGTGGGACACCACTTGTAACTGGCTTTGAGTCTGACATTGCTCCAGTGATTTTAACTTTATGGGTTCTGTCCTTTAGCCAGTTTGCAACTCATCTAGTGACATAAGGGTTTACGTTTAAGCTGTTGAGCTTATCTATGATGCCTGAGTGGGGTATTGTGTCGAAGGCCTTAGCCAAGTCCAGGTAGGCTGTATGGACTGCTTTGCCCTCATCAATGGCTCTAGTGACTGTTTCGAAAAAGTCAACCAGGTTCAAAAGGCAGGATCTGACCTTTACAAAGCCGAACTGGGTGGGGTCAAGTGTCTGTAGGTCCCCTATGTCTCTGTTTATGAGTTCCATAATGATTCTTTCCATAGCTTTGCATACCAGGCTGGTTAAGCTTATGGGGCGGTAGTTCCCAGGGTCTGTAGAGGTACCCCCTTTGTGGAGTGGGACCACTGTTGCTGTACGCCAGTGTTCAGGTACATATCCTGTAGTAAGGCTAAGGTTAAATAGCATTTTTATGTGCAGGTTTAGCTCCTCTTGGAGTTCACGTAGCACACAACCCGGGATACCGTCAGGTCCCATTGATGCTGTGTTTTTAGCTTTGTTGAGGGCAGTTCTCACTTGGACATCTGAGATGACAGGGAGATTACATTGAGCTGGGATAAGTGTTTCTTCTTTTGGGGATGAGGGAGGGGAGAAATTTTCACTGAACCTGTCAGCCAGAATGTTGGCAATATCTGTGGGTTCAGTGTATTTTTTGTTGTTGTGAACTAACTCTGAGCATATCTGAGGGTTTCTGCCCAGGTTTCTAACATAGCTGAAGAAGGCTTTGTGGTTATCTTTAGTGTCCTTAGCGATTTTTCTCTCAAAGTTGGCCTTGGATGTTTTTATGAGAGAACGTAGTTTTCTGCTAATGTTGATCAGAGATGTCTTCCCTTTATGGGATTTTGCTCTGATGTGCAGTAGCTTCCTTCTTTTGTTATACAATTTGTTAATGGCTGAGGTACACCAGACAGGATGCTTGTGTTTGGTGGAGAGGGACTTGGATTTATTTGGGATTGCATGATCAATGCATTCTTGGAGATGTCCATAGAAAGCATTTGTGAAGGATTTGGCATTGTGGGATGTGGTATCCACTGGCCCAGTGGGCTTAAAGGATACCATCTCAGTCTTAAGAAGAGTGAAGTCTGCTTTTGAGAAGTTTGTCACTGTGGTCTTTTGTGCTGGGGGTGGGGGATATGTATATCCAGGGTGATTAGTTTGTGGTCAGATCTCACTAGTGAGGGGTATACCTCCGGTGTGGAGCATTTTGTCCCCATGTTTGTGATGATCAGGTCTAGTATATTATCTCCCCTAGTGGTAGAGGTGACTAGTTGTTCCAGTGCATTTGAATTTATGAATTCCAGGAACCTTTGGGCTAGGGTGTTAGAGCTAGAATAATGTACCCAATCTATGTTTGGGTAGTTGAAGTCTCCCAGTATGATGGTATTTTGTGATACATTCACATCCTCCAATGTCTTCAGGAAGGCTGAGTGGTGTTCCTGAGATTGGGAGGGTGGTCTGTAACATGCTACCAGTTGTATAGCAGTTTTGCCTATGGTTAGTTGCACCTGTATGGTCACTGATACTTCATATGTTGCTACTAACCTGGAGGTGTGGGTGTCCTTGATGAATATGGACACTCCCCCTCCTTTTGTGGTTCGGCCCAGGTTTTGGGGCCGAAAAGCATGATACGAGGTATAACCTGGTAGTGCTGGGGTGCTCTTAGGAGCCTTGAACCAGTTTCAGTTACTGCACAGACGTCGATGTTCTCCATGCTGAGGAGTGCATCGACTGCCTTCATCTTGAGATTTAGACTTCTGGCGTTGAGCAGCATTACCCTTAGTTTTTTTCCATTTTTGTTTTCTAAGGAGGTGGGTTTGTCTTTTGAGCCTTGCCTAAAAAAGGCACTATGGGGGTGGCAAGAGCCTTAGCCAATATCCGGTAGCCCAGTGGTGACAGGTGTAAGCCATCCCTTGCGAAGCAGCATGGCTTGTCCAACATGTCATCCCAGGCAGACAGACATTGGATCCCCTTAGAATGACACCAGTACTTGAGCCGATTATTAAAGCTGATCATCTTGTCTTTGTATTGTGGCATCATTCTTGGTGAGGGCAAGATGCTGCTCAGGGTCAGGGTCATACCAGCCTGGGCTACATAATCGGAGAGCTCCTCTATGTCTCTTTTCATGTAGTCCAGGGAGGTACGTCTCAGGTCATTCACGCCAGCATGGACAATGACAGAGTCATATTTGTACTTGCTTTGGAGTGAGCTGAGTGTGTGTGTTATGTGGCGGATCCTAGCTCCCGATAGGCAGCTCACAGTCACCCTCTCCTTGTTCAGCCTGGTAAGCAGGACATCAGTGTGTCTGACTATAGAGTCACCTATTACTAGTGTATCAGGCATGGTGTTTGGCCATAAGGGCTGTGATTGGTTGATACACTGATTTATTGAAGTATGTGTTGCATGTGTTTTGTTTTGAGGTGGTGGATTTTTGGATGTCTGCTTTTGGAGCCTCTGTTGTTTTGGTAAGTTTTTTATTAGATCCTCCGAGTATGTCTTTGTGTTTTTATGTGTTTGGTTTGCAGTTGTGGTAGGTCTATGTGGGACTGGGTTTGTTGTGTGTGTGGTTACCATCTCCTCCTGTCTGGTCATGCCAGCCCTGAGTTGAGAGAGTTCATTTTCCAGTTTGGCTATATAGTTGCATCTCTCACATGTATTTGTGTTTGTTGGGAGGAGGAGAGGGTTGTCTGTGTACATGAGACAATTGTAGCATTGTCTCAAGATACCCAGATTAACCAGCTGAACTGGAG
Organism: Protopterus annectens; assembly: GCF_019279795.1. Lineage (NCBI taxonomy): Eukaryota > Metazoa > Chordata > Ceratodontiformes > Protopteridae > Protopterus > Protopterus annectens. The sequence goes on along the minus strand of NC_056732.1, from coordinate 1,890,511,590 downwards.
AGGACGCAAGTAATCTACCACTCGACATGCTAGAACAGTATAAGGGAGTGCTGTGCCTTTAAGGGAAGTGGATATTCACAGGGGTGGTAGGTGGATGTAGTGCTTTACTTAGTATGAGAGTGCTTACTTAGTAGAGAAGTTTTGAGAACAAGTGCTAGACTTATAATATATTGAGTAGTCTGATTATACTAAGAGTAGAGCTTCCTTAAGGGAAAATTTGAAGAGCAGACTTGGCGGAGCCAGGAGAAGTTTAACCTTGTTTAACCAGAGCTGCGCTATGCTGAATCAGATAGCCTCAGTGATCACTCCCCAACATTCCTACTCAAACAATACCTATACCAAGCTAAACCTGTCATCTACCATCAAATACGTAAAAAACTAAACTTTAACCCACTCACATTCATCTCATCCCTAAAAGAATGTAACTGGCATCCTCTAAAGTACCTCAGTTTTGATGACGCAGTTGAATTTTTTAATACTACCTTCCTGAGCATCCTTAATTACCATGCCCCCATAAGACTTTCCAGAACCAAAGCACAGCCCTCCCCATGGCTATAGAAAAACCACTAAGTCAGAAATGAAAAACAGGGATAAAGCCTGGGAGCAGTGGCGCAAAACAAAACCCCCTCAACTAGACAGAAATTCCTAGAACTACGCAATAGAGTCAAAAAGCTAATAAAACAGGACAAATTCCAATAATACCAGTCTGCCCTAGACTCCTCCCAACACAGCCCAAAACAATTCTGGTCCTCCATAAACTCCATCCTTCACCCAGGTAAAGTCAGTACCCCTCCTCCTAACATCCCTCACTCCTCGGAAAATATTGCTACCTCATTCAACACACACTTCACACAAACCATACTATCACTAGCTAAACAACACAACCCCCCTCCCCTCCAACCCACACCTTCAACTAGTAATCTCCCCACTGCCTTCTCTTTTTCTCCTGTACCTTCCTCCAACATAAAACAACTCTTAACTAAACTTAAGCCCACCAAATTAGCAGCAGACAACCTCCCAAGTGAATACCTACAAATCGCAGCTGATGCTCTGGCCTACCCAGTATCCATCTTGATTAACCGATCTCTGTCAGAAAGTTATGTTCCCACACTGTGGAAAGTATCACATATAATTCCACTCCACAAAGGCGGACCCTCCACAGAACTAACCAATTACTGCCCCATAGCTATTCTTTCTCCACTCTCCAAAATACTAGAGAGATGCATACACTATCAGATCTCAGACTACCTCCTTACTAACAACCTCCTTTCCAATACTCTGCATGGTTTCCAACCAAACCATAGTATCACCACTGCCTTACTCTCCTTTACTAACACTATCCTTCAGCATAAAAACAATGGCTATTTCTCCTCTGCTACTTTCCTAGACCTATCTAAAGCATTTGACATGGTCCCACACAAGCAACTTATCTCTGTCCTGAATAACCTATCCTTCTCTCAATCAGTCACCAACTGGTTTCAGAGTTACCTATCTGACCACCAACAATCCATTGTATGGCAGAATGACATATCTCCCCAACTACCTGTCTCCATAGGGGTTCCCCAAGGATCCATCCTACGATCCCTACTCTTCTCTGTTTTCACCAATAATCTAGCCTCTGCCACCGAACATGGCACACTCATACAATACACAGATGACTCAACCATCATCTGCTCAGCTCAGTCCCTACCCAAACTGCAAAAAGTCACACAGGAAGCCTTTTCTTCTGTTGAAACTTGGTTATCCGATACCCAGTTAATACTCAACCCAAACAAAACTAAACTACTCATCTTCCAACCCAACAACTCTCACTTTAACATCACAGCAAAAGACAACACCACTATATACCCAACTGAACACACCAAATTGCTAGGAGTGGAAATAGACAATAAACTAAAATTTGACATTCACATATCCATGACCATAAAAAAAGTCCACAAAAAACTAGTAGCGTTATACAGAAATAAACAACTTCTCACCAAAGCAGCAAAGATTTCAATAGCAAATTCCCACCTTATCTCCACCCTACTTTATGCCTCTCCAATATATACCAACCTAAGGCAATGTGATCTAAACAAGCTAGAGACCTGCTACAACAAAATCGCCAAATTCGCAACAGGGGCATCCTACCGTAGTCACCACTCTCACTTCCTGAACTGGACTGGCTTGAACTCCTTCACCTCCTTCAATGGTATCAACTCTTATTCGCCCACAAACTAGTAAACCATCCACTAAATGTCCCATCCCTCCAGAATCTACTCCAACCCTATCACACCACCAGACCACTAAGATCTAGCAACAAAAATCACTTGCAAATCACTAAAGCCAATAACTCTGCTGGTGAAGCACTATTCTCTTGCACCATAGCCGAATTATGGAACTCCCTCCCACCCACAATTACCTCCATACCATCATGCATCCACTTCAAAACTTTACTAAAGGTGCACCTAAAAACATGCTGGCTATGCCTTGCAACTCCCACTCTATCACCCACCCCATCCAACCACTACCTTACTTTCCACTCCACTAACTACCTTGATTATAGCAAGCTCAGATGCTCATAAGCCTAGTACTTATTATACAGCAGGAACTTCTTATTGTAACATTTGTTAATGTCTGTTATGTACTTCACAGATAAGGATTCTAGTTGTCTACTGATGTACTATGTTCTTCATCTATAAATATGTTGTACGTAATTGCTATGTAAATTGTTAATCACTATGTAATCCAATGTAACTACTGTCTGTTTATTTTAACTGTGGAGCTTTTCTCCCAAGGCCTCCACTGAAAATGGACCTACATCCAGTCGGACACTCCCGGTCAACAAATGTAAATAAATAATGGTTTTAATATTGTAAAATTGCTGGTTGAATTTAAATATAGCTGACCTTTTAATAGTGTTAATGCTCTTCTGTCTTACTTCATTCTGAATTCCTCCCCCTGTACCAAGTCAGGCTAAAAAGTACCCACTTAACCTTTTGTTTATTACCTCCTGAAGTATATTGTCAACATAACTCATAGGGTACCCTCTCCTTTCTAACATGTCTTTTAATATGTGAATCTGTATAACAAATTCATTGTGTTCCAAAATCATCCTAGCTAATCTTACCCCCTGCCTTTTACTAATACCTTCTTTTGATGAAGGGGGTGACAGCTGGTAAAATGCAAAAGATTGTTTGAATACATGGGTTTCTGGTATATAGTGAAGGTAAACTGTTGTTTCACTGAATCTTTAATAATAGTAATGTCCAATTAATGGACAGTAGATTCAGTGATAGTGTGGGTAAATTCCGAAAATCAGTGCTGTTGGTCAAAAATTCAAGGAAATTGTTAAGTTCCCTCCTGTCCTTCTTCCAAAAAATGATTATATCATCAAGGAACCGCCCATAAAATGTCCAGTCTTTTGCACAGGAACTAGTAAATATGTACTCTCTCTCCCAGAATACCGGTACTATACTGGCAAATATGGGGGCACATGCTGCCCACATTGCCATGCCCTTCACCTGCTTAAATAACTGTTGTTCAAAAGTTATGATATTAGTGTCCAACACCAATTCCATCAATGTCCTTAGTGTTAGGATACTGTTATGGCTGAGTGTACAGTAATGGCAGAGATATTGGTAAAACCAGTCTATACCCATTTCATGTGGTATGACTGAAAATAAGTCCCTAATATCTACTGTCATAAAAACAAGTTGTCAGTGTACATCTTTTTGTTGATTTTAGACAAAAAATTCCATGAATCCTTAATTATCCAGGAGCAGTCCAGTCAAGTGTCCTTGAGTAGGCCATCTATAAATTTCACTATGGGGAAAGTCTCTGATGCTCGTGCATCAACAATTAGTCTAAGTAGGGGGGGTTAACAAGGTCTTTATGAATATTGTCTGTATTTGGGGATTTTTTCCTGACATGTAATGGTGTTCTTCTAGGGTAATTTACTGGTTCATGAGTAACTATTCCAGCATAATGACAATTTTGTTGTAGCTGATATTTTTTTCATTTATACTAATTTCACAATACATTTCCCCAAATAAGTGATTAAACATTTTGTTGGTGTACATGTCATGATTCATAATGACCAGGCCTCCACCTTTGTCGGGTTTCATGACCCGTATCTCTGGGTTTTGGGATATTTCCATGAGTAACATTACCTCTGTGTTACTCAAGTTGTTAACCCTTCTATTTTGGGGGGTGAGGGGGCGTAGGCCCCAGTTATTTTGGTTTTCTGCTGTCTGGTTTTGTTTTACATTATTTGGTAAAACCCAACTAGGTGGGGCGGGGCTACATCTCCCGCACCCCCCAATCTGGGGGGCTGTGCTCCCCTCACACACCCAAACTATATATACTAGCACCAGGATCGCACTACAGTGGGGAAAAGGACATATACCTTTGACTTGCCCTAGAGTTCTACTTGTCAGTGAAATGAGTTTTAGGTGAAATGTTCTTTAGGTGATTTGGTCTCAGTGAAATGGGTGTCAGTGAAATGGTCTTTCAGTGAAGTGATACAAATCTATATATATATATATATATATATATATATATATATATATATATATACATATATATATATATATATATATATATATATATATATATATATGTATATAACAGTCAAACGAGCGTAGCAGGGCTGCCAGAACACGAACCAAAAATGGTTCCAAGTAGATGAATTGTTCTCAGATATAACCAAAAGACATCAATGACTCAAAAGTAAATGATGAACTTTCTTTATTCAATCACGGTAAGCGCTTTCACTTCGGAGCTTCATCAGACCACAATACCAACTGCAAATGCATGCAAACTTAAATACACTTAGCAATTAATCAAAACTAAACTATCAATTAATCATTTAATTAATTAACAGCATTAAAACAGATGGACCTGTGGAACACATTCTAGAATAGGCTGAAACAACCTTTCCATATTAAATTAACACCAAGGTGAATACGCCTGAAAAGTATATTTACAGTAAACTCATTCAAATGACTAAAACACACTCAAATGTCAAGAAACTATAACCTGACTAAAAAATAACCAAAATATACACCATAATGACTTTCTCTAGACTAAAAAAAATGTCAAAGTACATAAACACATATACATAAATAAATAAATAAATACATATGTATAAGCATATGTATAATTCATATGGGAGCTAATAAAAAAACTAAGTGTAGTAACATATATATATATATATATATATATATATATATATATATATATAAAAATAATAATAATAAAACAAATATGAGTGTGTATATGGGTAAATGTACTAAAAATGAGTGGAGCAATTATGTACTCCCCTGAAACAAAACTGTTTCTCCAAATCTGGATGAAGGAAAACATCTGATGTGTTAATATGATTACAATAATTACAAGAGGAACAGGGTTCAGTATGACCAAATGGCACATGACCAGTGCCTGCATAACTGTTGCACAAAATCCTCTTCAGGTTCCTATGATTCTTGAACCTGAACTTAGAAGTATGTCCTACTATCTGTCCTATCTCTTCATCAACCCATAAAATCGGCCAATGTTGCTTAAACAAATCAGTAATCTGTCCCAGATTTGGAGAAACAGTTTCGTTTCAGGGGAGTACATAATTGCTCCACTCAACATGTGGTTTATTTAGCAGAATGTGGGTGCTGTGGGGCTTTTTATGTAGGTAAGACCAACAGACCATTACGTGATAGGGTTAGAGAACATCTGTATAATATCAGGAGGGGTTCATCAAACAATGCATTGTCCAAACATGTTATGGGTTCAGGACCTGCACATACTTTTACCTTCAGGGTTATAGAAGCTACCATTCCGAGTATTAGAGAAGGAGACATCCGGAACTACACGGAGTTTAGAGAGATGCGCTGGATTTTTTTGCTTAGGGCAGATAGAGGGCTTGGTTTAAATGAGAGGGCATCTGTTAAACCAGCATTGAAGAGAAGGAGGCTATGTAAATGACAAATAGTTCTCTTTTTAAAAAACTTTAAAACATTTTTAGTACATTTATCCATATACACACTCATATTTGTTTTATTATTTTATATATATATATATATATATATTTATATATATATATATATATATATATATATATATATATATATATATATACACATATATATATATATATATATATATATATATATATATATATATATATATATATATATATATATGTCACTACACTTAGGTTTTTTTTATTAGCTCCCATATGAATTATACATATGCTTATACATATGTATTTATTTATTTATATGTGTTTATGTACTTTGACATGTTTTTTAGTCTAGAGAAAGTCATTATGGTGTATATTTTGGTTAGTTTTTTAGTCAGGTTATAGTTTCTTGACATTTGAGTGTGTTTTAGTCATTTGTATGAGTTTATTGTAAATATACTTTTTAGGCGTATTCACCTTGGTGTTAATTTAATATGGAAAGGTCGTTTCAGCCTATTCTAGAATGTGCTCCACAGGTCCATCTGTTTTAATGCTGTTAATTAATTAAATGATTAATTGATAGTTTAGTTTTGATTAATTGCTAAGTGTATTTAAGTTTGCATGCATTTGCAGTTGGTATTGTGGTCTGATGAAGCTCCGAAGTGAAAGCGCTTACCGTGATTGAATAAAGAAAGTTCATCGTCTACTTTTGAGTCGATGATGTCTTTTGGTTATATTTGAGAACAATTTATCTACTTGGAACCATTTTTGGTTCGTGTTCTGGCAGCCCTGCTACGCTCATTTGATTGTTTCATTTATTGGTTTTGTGTATTGGGACTCTAACCCTGTAGTGCGTCAGTTTGAGGAGTATTTGGTTGACATATATATTTATATGCCATAGACTAATAAGTATACTATTAACTTGAACAATAAATCGTTTGTGGTACTCCATAGTATCAAATGAAAGAAATCACAATGCTGAAATTTTTTGCATTGATAGTTGGTGTTCAACTAATATTCCACTGCAGATATTTATATCTCCCAGTTAAACATGGAAATGTGCTTACGCTGATAATTATGCAAATATCTCAAAAACTGCATGAAAACTGCAAAACTGCTTTGCTAAAAAATGAAGAGTACATCTATGCAAACAATAGTCACACTGATAGTCGGGGTCTGCCTACCATTTTACTGAGATATAAATTCTTGTTTGATAATTATAATAACTAATTTTACATATTATTGTATTACTTGTTTATTATAAAATTATCATTAGGTCTGGCTGACATATTAACATCACCATTATTAAGAGGGGTGTGTGCTGAGTAACGTTTGTTTTTCACTTTTTGTAACTTTTATAGTTTTTGAGATATGTATTTGGATTTACAAGTAAGTTGGAAAACTGCAATTTGAGGATTTTAGCTCAGGTGAAAGCTGTCCTGTCAGGACCTCTGCAGGTGTCAGGAGGTGTGAATTTCATTCAGGTGAGATGTGAAAGAGATAAAATGGTTGTCAGCTGAGATGTATGCTAATAATTGTATACTGAGCCAAGCTGTATGCTATTGAAAGAAAAAAAAAACATGACAATAACGATCCAGAAATGTATAAACGACACACAACTACATCACATCCATTTAACACAAATGTGGCCATATTCTCACATTCACCAACAAAAAAACTGTAAGATATGTTAAGAGTTGCTGCAGCCATTGTAAACTTGCATCTTCTGGAGACTATTACAGCAGACGCTGTGGTGGATTGTGCCAGACCCCATCAAAGATTAGGGTCTTCAGAACAAGTTTAGCTTAGCGTGGCCTCCATGGAAGAGACACAATGGACATCATGGAGCATGTTTGGTTTGCTGAACTCATGTTTCTGCAGTCTGGCTACAACTGGAGATACCCTGCAAAATGACCCTCACATCTGTGTCAAAATGCTGATTGTGTGTACCATCTTATATAATATCTATCAACTACTTCCAGAAAACAAAGTATTGTGTGTACCATCTTATATAATATCTATCAACTACTTCTAGAAAACAAAGTATTGTGTGTACCATCTTATGTATTATCTATCAACTACTTCCAGAAAACAAACTATTTTGTGTACCATCTTATATAATATCTATCAACTACTTCCAGAAAACAAAGTATTGTGTGTACCATCTTATATAATATCTATCAACTACTTCCAGAAAACAAAGTATTGTGTGTACCATCTTATATAATATCTATCAACTACTTCTAGAAAACAAAGTATTGTGTGTACCATCTTATGTATTATCTATCAACTACTTCCAGAAAACAAACTATTTTGTGTACCATCTTATATAATATCTATCAACTACTTCCAGAAAACAAAGTATTGTGTGTACCATCTTATATAATATCTATCAACTACTTCCAGAAAACAAAGTATTGTGTGTACCATCTTATATAATATCTACCAACTACTTCAAGAAAACAAAGTATTATGTGTACCATCTTATATATTATCTATCAACTACTTACAGAAAACAAAGTATTGTGTGTACCATCTTATATAATGGGCTGGATTCATGATGGCTTGCACGCAGTCTAAGAGTAGAGTAAGACTCCATGCAGCCATCATGTCTGACGAGCGATCCAGGAACAGCCTGCAGGGGCGTGCAAGAGAGCTCCTAAAACAGCTCTTACACGGACATGGCTTGGATATGCAAATTACCTCAATTGCAGCCAAAAGGCATGCAAATGAGGTATATTTGTGATTCAGGAAACCTGAACCTGTTATTTGCAGAAATGTACTCAGTTGACAACTGAGTACTGTTCTGCAAATAGCAAAACAGAGCCGTGGCAGCTCCAAATAAAGGTTGCATCCAGTAGAGGAAGCATGCCATTGGCCAAATATATGGCCATTGGCAATGTTTCCTGATGCAATATGAAAAAAAAAAATTTTTTTTCTCTGATTTCCGATGTTTAAGCATAGCGTAGCACCACTCAAATGTGCTGCACTCTAAAAACCAGAAAACCAATAATTAAAAATCCACAAATGTGGATTTTATGGAAATGTTTAATTTACAATGCAAGGCAATGGCAGGCTGAAGACAACATGGCTACCAAGTAGTGATTGCTAAGGGGGAAACCCAGTCTAAGAGATGTAATCAAGCATTAGTAGACAATCCTATGCAAATGAGGGTAAGGATAGTGAATCCCAAGTCTACATAGCAAATGAGCACAGTCAGTGAAGTGTAAGACTAGGATAAGGGGAGTAACAGAGTAGGATATAGGTGACATCACGAGGGGGGTATGTATGAAAGAATATAAGCTCATTGGAGCAGAGTGGCATGTCTTAGCTGTCAGTTGCTCATCACTGGAAGATGTGTGCCACCAGGTATCCTAGTTAAAGTCAAGAAATAGAAGGTGCATACCGTGGATATCACCAAAGTTTCTTGTAAAAGTGCTTGCAATGTGTATGCGTGTGTGTGCGCACCTGTATATCCAAGTAAGACTATGTGCACGTGTTTAAGCAGGAGTAAGCATGTGTAAGGATGTTAAAAGCTGTGTAAGCGCGTTTGCGCCTGTGTGCGCGTGTTTAGGGAAGAATTAGCAAGTGTTAGGCAGTGTAAGCCTGTGTGCACACGTTAAAACAGGAATTAGCTAGTGTAACTCAGTCTAAGCCTGTGTGCGCGCTTGTTAGTGCGTGTGCACGTGTTTGCGCTTGTGTGCACGGCACTGCCCCCCTGAGGAAATGGAAAAGGAAAATGAAGCACAACAAACAGTAGGAAGTTAACCAGGGAGAATCAGCAGAAGTAAACCAGCCCAGCCCATCCCAGCACTTAAAACACCGCAAACAACTTTTCACCATGTATTTCTCAGAGACACTGCAGCACTTCAGTAAGCTAAGAGAAGTGAATACTGAACAGGCTTAACTGAGACAAAGAAATGGTAAGGGCTGCCATTGCTGTCATAAGGTGACATATGCAACATGCTGAGGGTGATGACTATATGAATGCTGCTGCCCAAGCCCCAGTAAGGAGACAGAGAAGAGTGTACAGGCCCAGGTTAACCTATCAGGGGCTACATGAGCTGGAGATGGTGGAGCGCTATAGAGTGGACAGAGACCTCATGCAGCAAATTGTTGAGCTGTGCAGGCCACATTTCACACACAGAACCAACAGAGGGGAACCAATTCTAGTGGAAACCAAGGTATGTGTTGGCCTATGAATACTAGCAACAGGTATCTTCTAGAGACCAACTGATGATATGATGGGGATATCACAGGCATCAGCACCCAGGGTACTGCACCAGTTCCTGGATGCCATGTCAGCACATGTCGGTGATCATGTATATTTCCCCAATTCCTGTGAAGTATTGGCCAGCAATATGCATCTCTTCCAGCAAATAGCAGAATACCCTGAGGTAGTGGGTGCAATAGACTGCACACACATATGCATCAAAGCACCAGCTGGTGAGCGGGGTAGGGCCTACATTAACCGCAAGGGCTTCCCCTCCATCAATTGCCAGGTCTTGTGTGATGCCCAGGGCATAATAATGAATGTGTGTGCTGGCTGCCCTGGAAGCTACCATGATTCCCATATCTGCCATCTGATGCTGCTGTACCAGACATTTGCCAGTGGGGACATCCCTCATGGTCACCTAGTGGGGGATGCTGGATATGCACTGGAGCCGTGGCTGATGACACCCATCAGAAATGCACACACACACCTGAACAGGAACACCATAATGAGACACACGCACAAACATGAAATGTAATTGAGCATGTGTTTGGGCTGCTCAAGTCAGGGTTCCGGTGCCTGGACACCTCTGGTGGAGCCTTGCAGTACTCTCCAACTACATGTACCCAAATTGTCATGGCATGTGCTATGCTACATAATATGATCCTGTGAAAACAGCTGCAGCAGGATCAGCATAGGCCCGGGCCAAACACCCCCTCACCATTGCCAAGGCCATCACAGGCGTAGCGTGACTCGGAGGAGGAACAACCTCAGCCTGTCCCAGTAGGCAGAAGGAGGCGTGCCCAGTATGCTTTGGCATTGGCAAAGAGGCAACGCATAGCACATACACTGGCTCAGTAGGAACACTGGACATGATACCTCTCCCTGACCCACACATACAGTAAAAGGGATGCCTAACTTGACACTACCTGTTTTCAAACATGTATAGGGAGTGTACTATGTGCATCCAACATAGGCAGCCCTGCAGTACGACCTGAGGCATGACTGACCTGTGTTAAGCAATATAAAGCAGTGCTAAACAGCCTTGCCACTCTGTAGTATGTGTAAACATATGCGTACACACTAACTGGCACAACTTTGGCCAATGTTGAGCAATATTGCCCAACGTTCATCAACGTTGAAAACTGTTGAGCAGTGTTTGTCAAGTCTGGTCAAAGTTGGGCATAGTTGAGCAAAAGCAGGTAAACATGCACATATATGTTTAAGTGGACCTTAAGCAGTCTGTTCTGGCCAGTATGAAAAGTTAAAGCAGTGGCAGGCCTCAAACCCAGGTTACTGTGCACTATTGTCACAGTACTGAACCACCAAACCACAACAGTATTTCACTGGTCAGCTTGTATGAAGACATGCTGATAAGTGCATGCAAAGTGTGTCATGGAAACCCCGCAGTCACAGCATAATACTTGTCAAGTTATGACACAAAGGTGATCCCTGCAGTATAAATATAACTTGATTTCAAACACACATAGTACACATGTTAATATTGGGCATGTTCACACATGGTAACAAATGTACTGGCCTCCAGACAGCAACATACTGAAAGGTCACACTGGGCATGCTCACACACTTAAATAAATGAAACAAATGTCAGGCAACAAAACAGTGAATGTGCAAACTGGGCATGGTCACACACTTAGGCCTTGTCTGAGTGCAGCAGTGGGCAAGACATATCTGGCAGTTCACTGTTAACCCAGGAACCTCTCCCTAGCCAACAATCCTGCCTTGTGCACACAGTTATAAGACAACAGACACATACATAACATCTGGTAATCCTGTCATAATCAAATATGTACAACAGATAAATAGGTTGTACATAGAAAGTGGGAAAGTAAAGAGGATAACAAATCTGCAGTCAGTATCATCAATAAACAATGTGCACTCCAAACATTATCATAGGTACATGGGTTCATAGGTTGATACTAGGTATCAGCCCTAGGGCATTCAGAAGCCTAGCCAGAGTGTATATGGCTGTCACCACCCTGTGCCTTTGAATAATAGGTCACACAAGATAGCCGTTGTATGGTTAGTGTACTGTGCCTCTGTCTAGCAGGGAACCAGAAGAGATCCCAGGGGTAAACGCATGATCACCCATCCACTTGTCAGTATTTCCCTTGAAGAGGGTCAGTTAGGGGCTCTGCCTAACTTGGACTGGGATGTCGTTTCAGAGTGAGGGGAGCTTCTGGGATATGAATCTGTCCCTCCAGCATGTCCTATTAATTCGGTGCTGAGGTAGAAGTCCTGGAGTGTGTAACTGTAAGGGATTCTGATATCCTGAGGTGGAGCATGACCAACAAGTCTGGGCTGGACATGGCTGCATACAGCAGCCACAGATTGCAAATGGGTAAGCGTTAAGCAACTGAGTACAGCTGGTGTTTCTGTAGCTGAACTGTGTAGGGCATCTGTATGAGTCTCCCGTTCCACTTGGTGAGCTACCTTTGGGGTCATGACAGTTGCTGCAGGTGTCGGGTAAGGTACATCCCAAATGGGACAGTGTACTCAAGTATGGGTGTGATGAGTACAGGTGCACAATGACCTCTCTGGATTTAGATGTGTAACCTTTTGGGATAAGGTGGGCTATATAGAAGGTCTACCTAACCACTTTGCCAATGTGATATTCAAAGGAGAGATCAGTATCTACTGTGGACCCCAAATCCATATGTACACCTTCTCTATGTAATGGATTACCATCTATGTGTTAATCTGTGTGCACTTTGTCATTCACAAAGGGGATGTGCATGCATTGTATGGCAGTTAGCTGTAGGCTATGGCTCTGGCACCACTTATCCATCTGTGGAAGTGCATGTGTCAGATGGAGAGTCGATTATGGTACCCGGTCTGCAGTCATCTGTGAACCTGGTCAGCCATACTCCCCCCCTGTTAGCCTGTACCTCACAGGAATATATACTGAACAAGACAGGTCCCAGAACTGAGCCTTGTGGGATGTCACATGTAACTGGTGTAGAGTCTGACATGGCACCTGCACGTCTGAACATGTGGGTGCTATCCCTGATCCAGTTTGCAATCCATCTTGTTGATATGTAAGCTGGTGAGTGTATCTAAGATGCCCGAGTGTGGTATTGTGCCAAAGGCATCTGTGAGGTCCAGGTAGGCTGTGTGGACTACCTTCCCTATGTGTATGACCCTGGTAACTGATTCAAAGAAGTTGGCAGGTGCAAGAGGCAAGATCTGCCCTTAACAAAGGTGAATTGGGTAGGATCCAGTGTCTGGAGGTTGTCGACGTCTGTAAATGTGTCCCAGGATGATACTCTCCATAGCTTTGCAGACCAGGCTAGTTAGGTTTATAGGCTGATAGTGTCCAGGGTCCCTTGTGGCACCACCATTGTGGAGCGGGACCACTGTTGCTGTATGCCATTCCTTGGGTACATATCCTGTAGTAAGTCTGATATTGAACAGTGATGTTATGTGAGTGTTATGTTCTTCATGAAGCATGCGTAAGACGCAGCCTGGGACACCGTTTGGACCCACTGATGCTGTGTTATTGCTTTGTTGAGGGCAGCTCTCACATGTTCATCTGTGATGTCAGGGAGGCTACACTCTGTTGTCAGGGACATTAGTATATGTAGGGGATAGGGGTTAGGAATATGCACTCAACCTGTCTGCCAGGATTTTGGCAATGTGTGTGGGTTAAGTGTCCTTCATTGTCATTATGCAGTAACTCAGAGCATATCTGGGAGTTGCCACCCGGGTTCCTGACATAACTAAAGAAGGCCTTGTGATTGCCTTTAGTGTCATGTGCAATTGTACTGTTGAAGCTGGTCTTACATGATGTTATGACTGATTGTAGCTTCTTGCTAGTACTGATCAGAGATGCCTCCCCTTTGTGGGAGACTGCTCTATCATGTAGTAGCCTCCTCCTTTTGTTGCATAGCTTATTTATGGCCGGGGTACACCAGACAGGTCACCTGCCTTTAGAGGAGTGAGTCTTGGAGTCATGTGGGATAGCATGATCCATGCTTTCCTGTAGGTGTCCATACAATGGGTTTCTAAAGGATACTGTGATATGAGTTGTAGTTCCCAGTGGCCTGGGGGCTTTGAAGGAAAACACCTCTGTTCTGAGAAGTATGACATTTGCTTTTGAGAAGTACCTCACCGAGATTACCTTGGCTGGGTGTGGGGAGGGATATGCATGTCCAGTATCATAAATGTATGGTGTGCCCTTACCAATGAGGGGTATACATCTGGTGTGGAGCATAGAGTCCCCATGTTGTTGATGATCAGGTCCAATATGTATACCCCTCATGTGGGGGTGTTGACCACTTGTTCCATAGCATTTGAGTTGATATATATGAGGAACCATTGTGCGAGGGTGTTGGGGCTTGAGTAGTATTCCCAGTAAATGTTTGGCTACTTCAGGTCATCCAGTATAATGTTGTTTGTACACACCTACATATTCTCCAGTGTTCTGTTCTCATGAAAGCTGAGTGTGGTCCCTGGGTTTGGGAGTGTGGTCTGTAGCAGGCTACAACATGAAAGGCAGTTTAGGCCACTGTTACTTACACATGGATGGTCCCCAATGATTTGTGCAGTGCTACTATCCTGGAGGTTTGTGTATCTTTGACATATATGGATACTCCCCCCCTTTGTGGTGTGGCATGGTTATTGTGTCAGAAAACCATGGTATGATGTGTAACCTGGTAGTGCTGGGGTGCTGTCGGGAGCCTCGAACCAGGTGACTGTTACTGCACAGATATTTATATTCTCCATACTGAAGAGAGCCTTGAGGGCATGCAGTTTGAGGTGTACACCTCTGGCATTGAGCAGCATTGCCCTTCATTAATTTTACCTGGTATTGTCTATGGAGTGGGATTTGTCATGTGAACCTTGACTAAAAAAGGCACTATGGGTGTGCCATGTGCCTTAGCCAGTATTCGAAAGCCCAGGGATGTCAGGTGCAAGGCGTCCCTAGTGAAGCAACGTGGCATGATGAGCATGTCATCCCAGGCTGACAGACACTGGATCCCCTGTGAATGACACACATACGTTAGCCGACTGTTAAAATTGATCATGTTGTCTTTATACTGTGGCATCATTCCTGGTGAGGGTAAGATGCTACACAAGGACAGGGTCATATCAGCCTGGCCTACATGATCATAAAGCTCCTATATGTCTCATTTCATGTAGTCCAGGGAGGAACGTCTCAGGACATTCACACCAGCATGGACAATAACAGAGTCATATCTGTACTTGCTTTGGAGTGACCTGAGTGCATGTGTTATGTGGTGGATCCTGGCACCCAATAGACAGCTTACAGTGACCTTCACCTTGGTCAGCCTGGTGTGTGGGACATCAGTGTGTCTGACAATACAGTCACCTATCACAGGTGTATTAGGTGTGTTGTTTAGCCTTAAGGGCACTGACTGTGTGGCACAGTGACATTGTGTACTTTGTGATATGTGGGTATACTGGTGGGGAAGCAGTTGTCTGGGTGTCTGCTTTGGGGGTCTTTGCTGCTTAGGCAGAGGTTTATTTAGAGCCTCCGAATATGTGATTGTGTGTTTATGTGTTTGGTCTGCTGTTGCTATAGGTCTATGTGACACTGGAGTCGTAGTGTGTGTGGTTACCTTCTCCTCCTGATAGACTGTGCCAGTCATGGATCTAGAGAGCTCAGCCTCCAGTTTGTTCATAGAGTTGCATCTCTCACAAATATCCAAGTTTGTTTGGAGGAGGGGAGGGTTGTCTGTGTACATAAGGCAGTTGTAACATTTAATGACAATCCCCATATTCACCAGCTGGACCGGAGAGTACACACAAGGCCGACCCTCGGACATGTCAGGATACTATGATGAAATACTCATTTGACTGAACAAAAAGGATCAGTAGGGTGTTAAGTGTGTAAAAGAGTATAACATGGGTTTAATGCCTATGTTTCTTGGTGTTTGGTAAGATTATCTGTGAAGGAGTCCAGACAGAACTATGGCACTTCCTTCAGCTATGTCATACATAGCAATGTACACTCATATATGTCCTGAGTCAGGGCCAACTGTAAATGACTGACAATGCCAACATCCCCTGTCACACAAGGCCATACATACATAGCCACCTCCCACTGTCAAAAGGCCCTATCATCATACCAGGGGATATCACATGTAGATTGGATATACAGGTCCTTCCAAAGCTGAACACATGGCATTGAGTGGATTACAATGTATCCCATATGTGTCATACGTGAACTGCAGAACAAACAGACCCTGCACCTGAACAGTCTGATGAGCCTTACCCTCTCTACAGGATATGAAACTGTTGAACTGGTTACAGCAACATATGGCACACTCCACAAGTGTTGGTGCACAACAGACCATGGGAACTATAGTGTTATATGCCTATGACATCTGATCTGCAAGGCCATGGGGTCCTACATGATTAAAGTCATAAACAATATCCAATATCCCAGACACATGTATCTACATAGTCAACACTCTGTGGATAGATATGTATTGTCATATGATGGATTGGCAACTGGTCCAGAGATAGATCACATAAGCCAAGTATTGTGGTGTCCTGTTCAAGCTTTTAACACCTGCCCATGGTGCAGTCCTGAGATTGCATAAAACAAAGTGCACACAGTACCAGGTAGAGTCTGAAGATGTCAGCATCCTACATATATAGCCGTGGAAATAAAAAATCCCAGTAAAACATATAGTGTGTCGTGTTAATGCATACTTCACTAGTATCATAACATAGCTAGGTAGGGGTTTGAATCATGCAATTTCTGAGTGTGTGTGTGTGTGTGTGTGGGAGGGATTGTGTGTTTATGTGTGATTTCCTTCGAGAGAAATGGCCATTTTGGTGAGTAGGAAAATGCCTGACAAGTGTTATATTCCTCTTTGGCAAGTCTGAAGATGTCAGCATCCTACAAATATAGCAGTGGAAATAAAAAACCCCAATAAAGCATATAGCATGTCATGTTAATGCGTATTTCACTAGTATCATAACATAGTTAGGTAGGGGTTTGAATCCTGCAATTGCTGTGTGTGTGGGGGGGAATGAGTGTTTATGCATGATTTCCTTAGAGAGGAGTGCCCATTTTGGTGAGTAGGAAAATGCCTCACAAGTGTTATATTCCTCTATGGCAAGTTTGAAGATGTCAGCATCCTACAAATATAGCAATGGAAATGAAAAATCCCATTAACGCATATAGTGCGTCATGTTAATGTATACTTCACTAGTATCATAACATAGCTAGGTAGGGTTTGAATCCTGCAATTATTGAGTGTGGGGGTGTGTATGTGTTTGTGTGACTTCCTTTGAGGGGAATGTCCTTTTTGAAGACTAGGGAAATACCTTCAATGAGGTATATTGCTCTTTGCCAAGTGTGATGATGTCAGCATCCTACAAATATAGTGGTGGAACTGAAAACCCCAGTAAAGCAAATAGCACATTGTGTTAATGTATACGTCACTAGTGTAATAACATAATTTGATAGGGGTTTGAATCCTGAGTGTGTGTGTGACACTGTTGGTCAATGTGATCTGTGTTTCTCTTTTACTACGGTATGACATATCGGGGAACAAACAGCATGTGCATTGCACCCATCAGGTATCTGTGTGGCAAATACATATATGTACATGTGACCTCAAGTAGTACATAAGTGTGTAGCCTGCATACTACATGAATACATTTCTTACCTGTGACAGAATGTGCAGCTGCTTCTCAGATCATAGGTCACAGAGGTATGTATGTGACAAGGCCGGCCACTGTAGTGATCTGTGGCCATAGTCATCTGTGTCACACACACCCATGATGGTTTCTATAGACTACTATGAGCGAGGGTACATGCCTTGGGTATATGTCAGACGTTCATAAACAACAAGGTCTGGCAATAATGGACAGTCATTATAGGTGTACAACAGACTTGTGGATATGCATACAGGTCCCTTATTGCTTATGTGATACACGAAGGGACTTCAGAATACCTTTGGATATGTGGATACCAAAGGACAGAAGACATAACACTTGGCTGTATGTACACATCGGTACCTGACATACATGTCGGGGGCTAACACCTATGTGGTACTCTCATAGGTTCATAGGTTCATAGGTAGGTACTAGGCTATTGGCCCTAGGGCCCATACAAGCCTAGCCAAAAATGTACCCTGGCTTTCGCCACCCAAGAAATTTATTTTCCTGTGCCCGTCGAGCAGAGCCACAGAAGTGATCCCCGGGGTGAATTGACCATTTCCCATCCAATCATCAAGATATGTCTTGAAGAGTGCTAATGAGGTGCTCTGTTTGACATAGATAGGTGGTCTGTCCCAGAGTATGGGAAATCTCTGGGACAGGAATCTATCCCTCCAGCATCTTCTGTTTATTGTGGTGACACGGTTTAGGTCCCCAGAGCATGTAGCTCGGAGGGATTGGGATTTCTTTAAGTGGAGCATGTCTTACAGATCTGGGTTTGACATAGCTTTGTATGTTAGGCAGAGATCGCCCTGAGTAGGCAATATGCAATGGAGTAAAGCTGTAGTTATTTGAGACGGTCTGCATAGGGAATCTGTTAGAGGCCAGTAATCCTCTATGTGAGGTACTTCTGTGGTCTTTCCAGTTGTTGTAGATGTCTTGTGAGGTACATAACAAAATAGCCATTGTACTCTGCAATGGGCCTAATGAGCAATGAGTAGAGGGGAACAATTACCTCTTTATTTCAGGATGAGAATCCTTTTGTGATGAGATGACCCATGTAGATGAATTTCCTGACCGCTGTGGCGATGTGATTATCAAAGGGGAGACTACTGTCCACCTGTGTCACAGGGTCTGTTAACACATTTTCAGCATTAAGTAGACTACCAGCTATGTTTTAGATCTTGGGTACAGAGTTTTTACTAAAGGGGATGACAATACACTGTTTGGCATTGAGCTTCAGGACATGGCTTTGACACTAGGTATTTGTCTCAGGGAGGCCCTTTTGTAGTTTGTCCACATCGTTAGGAGTTGTAATTATGGCACCTAGTTCACAGTCATCTGCAAACATTCTTAGCCAAAGACCTTCTGTGTTAGCCTGCACTTCAGAGAAGTAGATACCAAACAGGAGAGGGCCCAGGACTGAACCCTGTGGTACTCCACTTGTCAGTGTTCTGATGTTGGATTTGGAATCCGCTACATCCACAATGTGGGTGCTGTCTGTGAGCCAGTTGGCAACCCATCTTGTGACATAGGGGTTTATACCTAGTTTAGTGATCTTAGCTAGAATACCAGAGTTGGGGATGGTGTCAAAAGCCTTGGCGAGATCTAGATAAGCTGTGTGAACCATGTTACCCTCATCTATGGCTTTGGTGACCGGTTCAAAGACGTCAGTCAGGTTTAGGAGGCATGATCTGCCTATTACAAATCCATACTGGGTAGGGTCCAGAGTTTGGAGATTACCAATATCTTTGTTTCTGAGTTCCATGATGATATGTTCCATGGCCTTGCAGACCAGGCTCATCACGCTAATGGGCCGGTAGTTTCCAGGGTCCTTCGTGGCTCCACCTTAGTGGAGTGGGATAACCATCGCAGTGTGCCATTCAGTGGGTACAAAGCCTGAGGTGAGGCTATGATTGAACATGGTACTTAGGTAGGGTGCCGGTTCATTCTGTAGTTCGTGTAGAACGCAACCTGGGATATTGACAGGTCCCATGGATGTTGTGTTCTCGGCTTTGGAGAGTGTGTGTTTCACCTGTGCAGCCATGATTATAGTTAACTTTGCATACATCCAGTATACAGATGTGCCCTCTAGGGGGTGAGGGGGGGGGGGTAAAGTTAGCACTGAACCTATCTGCTCCGATGTTGGGAATATCAGTTGGTTCTGTATATTTAGTGCCATTGTGCTGTAACTCAGAGCAGATCTGAGTGTTCCCATTTAGATTCATGACATAGCTATAAAATGCTTTGTGGTTGTCTTTAGAGTCAGTGGCAATTTAGTTTCCATAACTAGCTTTGGAGGATTTTATGAGAGATCTCAGCTTCATACTGAGGTTGACCAGGGAGTTCCACCAGTCATGGGTTTTACTCTTTTTTGCAACAGTTTCTTTCATCCGTTGTAGAGTTTGTTTATGGCAGAGGACCACCAGATTGTCTACCCTTTTCTTGGAGGATAACATCTTGGTTCTATTAGGGATAGCATGCTCCATGCATTCATATAAGTGCTTATAAAATGTATATGTGTAGGAATCCAGCAGTCACTAGCCTGGAGGTGTGGATATCCTTAATGAATATGGATACGCCGCCGCCTTTAGTGCTTCGTTCAGGGTTATGTGGCCGAAAGGTGTGGTATGAATTGTGGCCTGGTAATGCAGGGGTGCTCTCTGGAGCTTTGAACCAGGTCCCTGTCACTGCACAGATGTCAGTGTTATTGTAATGCTAAGGGCGACAGGTGCAGGCCATCTCTGGCAAAATATTGTGGTCTGTCGATCATGTCGTCCCAGGCAGACAAATACTGGATCCCCTTAGAATGACACCAGAAGCTTAGCCAATTGTTGAAGGCAATCATTTTGTCCTTGTACTGTGGTATCATTCTGGGTGATGGCAGGATGCTACTCAAGGTTAGGGTCATACTTGCCTGGGATACAAGATTGGAGAGCTCCTCCATGTCTCTTTTCATGTAGTCCAGGAAGGTACGTCTCAGGTAATTCAAACCAACATGGACAATGACAGTGTCATATTTGTACTTATTGTGGAGTGACCTGAGTGCGTGCATTATGTGGTGGATCCTGGCACCTGACAGGCAGCTGACAGTAACTTTCTCCTTGTTTAGTCTAGTGAGTGGAACATCAGTGTGCCTGACTATAGAGTCACCTATGGCTAGACTGTTGGGTACGTTGTTATGCCTTATGGGCTGTGGGTGAGTGGCACACTGAGTTTGCGGGCTATGTGTCATTTGGGTTGTGTTGGGGGGGTGGAGTTTGCTTGCGTTTATGCTTCGGATGTGTCTGATGCTTGGGCAGGTTTCTATTGAGAGCCTCCACGAATGTAGGTGTGGGTTTTGTGTTTCTATGTGTGTGTTTTGGTGGTGTAGGTTTAGAGGGACTATGTGATGAGTGTGGTGTGGTGCAAGTGTTTACCTTCACCTCTAGACTGTCTAGTCCAGTCATGGGTGAAGAGAGCATTGCTTCCAGTTTGGCTATATCAGTGCATCTCTCACAGGTTGTAGTGTTGGGTGCTAGGAGGAAAGGGTTGTTTGTGTATATGAGGCAATTGCTGCATTGCCTCAAGATGCCCAGATTCTGTCAGGATACTATGTATAGTAAATGTGGATGGCAATGCTATAGTCGGCTTACAGCTCTGCAGCATGTGTTGGACAACAGGCATCTGTCTGTATGATACCCTTGTGTAGGATATGTGTCCCATCTGGAGAATGCATTGCAGGCCACTGCATGCATTTCCAGATGTGGATGGACATATCCCTAGTGTGTTTGCATGCACCTAAGGGGCTATATGCCAAACATGTGTGGGCCCAGGAACAGGTGGCGGTCAATACCACTGGTTACTGTTATAGTATAGTACCGGAAGGATACAACTGTTACTGAGTTCACTACATCTGTGTGTCACTTGTCTGTACATCATCTGATAATTGTTTATAGTCAGGCTGACAAGGTTGTGTATGCTACCAGAATGCTAAACAGTGACAGTTAGTAACAGTATTACCCACAGCAGAGTGCCAAACCAAGTCACACACACATGTGTACCCATGTTAGACCATATCTGTAGTAGAATGCATACCGGCCACCAAGAGATACTCTGAGATGTTAACACTGTGTAATACAGGGTATGTCACATGTCCCATGTGTTCAGTATGCATGTACATGCAGACAGTGCACCCCCACCATGTTCACAGATGTACACCTGCAAATCTGTACTGCACACATCACACACGTACTGTCCACTCACTGACACATGCTGCCAACACTATACACTTCATCCATGTGGCACATGGGCAAACAAGACATATTCAGACATAACACAGGTGTGCACAATACGACATTGAAAATCATAGCTTCGATGCACCATGCCTGCTCAGATATACCTACAAGGATATCATTACACTTTCCTGTCGACAATCTGCTAACATTGCTACACTGCTACAAAGTCACCCTGTGCATCAGCACCGTGTTAGCCTGTTCCTGCATCAGTGTTACAGATGACAGGAGGTGACACAGGTCTCATCATATGCACAGGGTGTGTTGCCGGTTTGCCAGAGCCTGACATTGACCCATCTAATCAACATGACTGTGTGTGTGTGTGTGTGTGTGTGTGTGTGTGTGTGTGTGTGTGTGTGTGTGTGTGTGTGTGTGTGTGTGAGGGACAACAGTACAGCATGGGCCAATGTTGACGTGATGTGTGCATGTCTGTGTGAGCCCTAGGTGTTTGGTTTATGTTTGTGTGTCTGCATGCACACAGCTCCACCATGTGGCTGCCATATACGGGAGGTTGTGGGACAGCCACAGACTGTACCTGCCAGGCTGTACAGATCATTGTCTCTGGGCACGGACACGGAACCTGTGCCTGGCAGGGGTGCTACGGACAGTATCAGGTACCAAGCCTGATTGGGTACTATCATCAGAGGCAGAGGTATGTCGACTGGAGCTACATCCCTGCTGGGACTGCCCAGAGCCATGTGCACGTGGTCTACTAGGACGGTCAATGGACAGGCCAGCCCCAGCATTGCTGGGGCTGGTACTGGCACTACGGGAGTGGCTGTGATCTGTGTGTCGTCTGCAACGACTGCCAGCTGCTGATGTTGCTGGCATATGTCCGCATCGACATCTCCACCATCCCGCATGGTCCTGGCTCATGGAAAACACATTTTGGAGGGCATCTAATGTCTCCCCCCAATGTCTATCAGTGAACCCGGTGTAATTACATATGGTACCGGCAAGGTCACGGATACTGTTATTGATAGCGGTGTTATGGGCCCTCTGTGCCCTTAGTCCCTGTCTGGTGTACTGTTCCATACATGCCTGTGCCTGCATTACAGCCTGGAACATAGCTGAGGTTGTAAGATCTGTGGGGGCATGTCTGCCAGGGGCAATACGACCAGTGGTGCTCCCACGAGAACTCCTGGACATCTGCCTATGTGGTACCATTCCACAGATCTGGGTATGGCTGCTGTGATGGGATGCATGTGCCATGGATACCACACTCTCCTGGTCAATGCCAACTGTATGCTGTCCCTCAGCTACAGCCATTGCTGATGAGGGATATATTGGCAGTATGAGTGTGTGCATAGAAGGGGTTGAAAGCTGTGTACTGTCGATTGGTGGACCAATGACAGACCCTGTCAAACCTGCCTGTGCCACAATACATGTCTCATCATCTCCACTATTTGTGGCAGGGACTTCAGGTTCCCTGCTGTATTCAGACAACCCAACCGCTGCACCTGTGAGAGTAAGACAGGAAACACATTTTACAATCTGTACATGATGTTATCACACATGCACACATGCACACATGAACACATGAACACATGCACACATGAACACATGCAAACATGAACACATGAACGCATGCACACATGAACACATGCACACATGCACACATGAGCACCTGAGCACATGCACACATGCACACAGGAACACATGCACACATGCACACTCCTCACTACAGCAGATACACACACACAACAAAAAAAGCTGTTCTTCTGGTATTTAAGCCCTAACTTTGATAGGGTTTCTGTCTATACACCCTGAGGAGAGTGGATGAGAGTTGTTGACCACAACTGTTAGCTGAGATATATAAGTATCCTGTTTTTTTTTTTCCGATTATTTATACAGATTATTGTTTCTAACAATTAATATATAGCACTTTTATTGCCTGCTTCTTAGTCTTTGAGTGTATTTTATTGCTAGTAACTAATCTGCACAAGTAATTGATTTGTTTGCAGCTAAAAGCATTCTGTATCTTTACAAATCTTTATCTGTTTAAAAACTTTCATTTGTGGCTTTCTCTAGTGCCTACTGTCTGTAGGCTATTGTTTTTGTCCCCACCCCCCCTCCCAGTTGGTGTCTTGCTGTTATACTTGGTGGCTTTGCAGTTGCCCGCCCCTACTGTAAATATAATCTGTGACACTCCTCCCAGTCTAGTGTCATTAGCTCATTCTACCTAATACAGAGAGAACATTGGATAAGGCCTTCTGTTTCTCCTTTTTCCCTTTCAAAAAAAAAAAAAAAAACATTTTTTTTGCCTGAATCTCCTTGTGTTCTAACTGTGCTTCTCAAACATTTTGGAAATATAGAGTATATTTCAGAGCATTTATTATAACTGTAATTGTCTTAATATTGCTTCAACTCAAGTGTTCTAGGTTGCACTGCATATGAAGTGTTTGTGTGTTTTAGATGCTTTTCTATATATATATATATATATATATATATATATATATATATATAGACTTCTCCATTTCTTTAACTAAATAAGCTCTGCAAAGTTGTTTTATTGCATTCCTGCCTGTATTTCTGAGTTTTTTGCACTTTTAAAGTTTGTTTTTGCTTAGTTTAACTGGTAGGCTACACACTCAAGTGCGCTAGCCGAATTAAAGCATTTACTGTGTTTCTGTACCTAATTTCTGCTACTTTGTAAAAAGAAAAAATATATATATATATCCTTGTTTCCCACCTTTACTGAACTATAATAGACCAGTCTTCAGGTATTGCTGATCTCTGGGCTGTGTCATAGTTCCTGTGTTGCCCATATCCTTATTTGGATAGGAGGAAGCTTCTTTGTTCACCAGTGAGAGTGGGGAGTTCTGAGTAGCCTATCTGTCCCTTGAGGAGTGGTTCCAGCCCAGTGACTTGTAGCTTATTGGCTGTTTTGGGCCATTTCCTATCTCTTTCTAATCCCCTGCTTTAAAGCCAGCTTTAGCTCGCTTTTGTGCTTGTAATTTAAAGTTTGCCCTGTTTGTTGCATTTACCTGTTGAGGCTACATACTCAAGTGTGCTAGCCTGTGTTACATATTTATTGCATTTTCCTGCTGTTTGTTGCAAAAAAGAAAAAAAATTATCCTTGTTTCCCATCTTTCCTGACCTAGAGTAGTCCAAATGCATGCTTTGCTGTATTCTGGACTTTTGGAAAGTTCCTGTATGACCCATTTCCTTTCTTGGATAAAGGGAGGCTTCTTTGTTCACCAGTGGCAGTGGGGAGCTTAGAGCAGCCTATCTATCCCTGGAGGAGTGTTCCCAGCACAAGAATCTGGTAGTCTATTGGCCATTTTGGGCCAATTTCTAGCTCTTTCAAGTCTCCATGTATAAAACCTGCTTTGGCGCGTTTTTTGCGCTTGTTACTACTCAGCCAAGCTCCTCGTGGTCCTGCAGAGTGGTGCTAGCAGCAGAGAGGCTAAAAGAGCAACTGCTAACCTGATAAAAGTGTTTTTTTTTTCCTGCTACTACCTGGGCAACCGTTCGATCTAGCTAAACTGCAAGTATTTCTGCTTCTTGAACTGTTTTAAACTGTTAAAAGTTGTTTTTGAACCTGCACTTTTAAAGTTTGTCCAGTTTGTTGCATTTAGCTGTTGAGGCTACACACTCAAGTGCACTAGCCTGTGTTACATATTTATTGCATTTTCCTGCTGTTGGTTGCAAAAAAGAAAAAAAAAAAAAAAAAAAAGATCCTTGTTTCCCATCTTTCCTGACTTAGAGTAGCCCAAATACAGGCTTTGCTGTATTCTGGACTTTTGGAAAGTTCCTGTGTTGCCCATTTCCTTCCTTGGATAAAGGGAGGCTTCTTTGTTCACCAGTGGCAGTGGGGAGCTTAGAGCAGCCTAT
Organism: Protopterus annectens; assembly: GCF_019279795.1. NCBI lineage: Eukaryota > Metazoa > Chordata > Ceratodontiformes > Protopteridae > Protopterus > Protopterus annectens. The sequence goes on along the minus strand of NC_056732.1, from coordinate 1,890,485,672 downwards.
CTATCCCTGGAGGAGTGTTCCCAGCACAAGAAACTGGTAGCCTATTGGCCATTTTTGGACAATTTCTAGCTGTTTCAAGTCCCCCTGTATAAAACCAGCTTTGGCGTGGTGTTTGCACTTGTTACTACTCAGCCAAGCTCCTCGTAGTCCTGCAGGGTAGTGCTAGCAGCAGAGAGGCTAAAAGAGCGACTGCTAACCTGATAAAAGTGTTTTTTTCCTGCTACTACCTGGGCGACTGTCCGATCCATCTAAACAGCAAGTATTTCTGCTTCTTGAACTGTTTTAAACTGTTTAAAGTTGTTTTTGCACCTGCACTTTTAAAATCTGTCCTGTTTGTTGCATATACCTGTTGAGGCTATACACTCAAGTGTGCTAGCCTGTGTTACATATTTATTGCATTTTCCTGCTGTTTGTTGCAAAAAAGAAAAAAAAAAAATTATCCTTGTTTTCCATCTTTCCTGACCTAGAGTAGTCCAAATACAGGCTTTGCTGTATTCTGGACTTTTGGAAAGTTCCTGTGTTGCCCATTTCCTTTCTTGGATAAAGGGAGGCTTCTTTGTTCACCATGGCAGTGGGGAGCTCAGAGCAGCCTATCTATCCTTGGAGGAGTGTTCCCAGCACAAGAATCTGGTAGTCTATTGGCCATTTTGGGCCAATTAATAGCTCTTTCAAGTCCCCCTGTATAAAACCAGCTTTGGCGCTGTTTTTGCACTTGTTACTACTCAGCCAAGCTCTTTGTTGTCCTGCAGAGTGGTGCTAGCAGCAGAGAGTCTAAAAGAGTGACTGCTAACCTGATAAAAGTGTTTTGTTTCCTGCTACTACCTGGGCGACTGTCTAATCTAGCTAAACTATAAGTATCTCTGCTTCTTGAACTGTTTTAAACTGTTTAAAGTTGTTTTTGCACCTGCACTTTTAAAGTTTGTCCTGTTTGTTGCATTTACCTGTTGAGGCTACACAGTCAAGTACGCTAGCCTGTGTTACATATTTATTGCATTTTCCTGCTGTTTGTTGTAAAAAAAAAATGATCCTTGTTTCCTGTCTTTCCTGACCTAGAGTAGTCCAAATACAGGCTTTGCTGTATTCTGGACTTTTGGAAAGTTCCTGTGTTGCCCATTTCCTTTCTTGGATAAAGGGAGGCTTCTTTGTTCACCAGTGGCAGTAGGGAGTTTAAACCACCTATCTATCCCTGGAGGACTGTTTCCAGCACAAGAATCTGGTAGTCTATTGGCTGTTTTGGGACAATTTCTAGCTCTTTCAAGTCCCCCTGTATAAAACCCGCTTTGGCACGGTTTGTGCGCTTTTTACTACTCAGCCAAACTCCTTGTTGTCCTGCAGAGTGGTGCTAGCAACAGAGAGGCTAAAAGAGTGACTGCTAACCTGATAAAAGCATTTTTTTTCCTGATACTACCTGGGCATCTGTCCGATCTAGCTAAACTGCAAGTATTTCTGCTTCTTGAACTGTTTTAAACTGTTTAAAGTTGTTTTTGCACCTGCACTTTTAAAGTTTGTCCTGTTTTTTGCATATACCTGTTGAGGCTACACACTCAAGTGTGATAGCCTGTGTTACATATTTATTGCATTTTCCTGCTGTTTGTTGCAAAATAGAAAAAAAAACAAAAATAAATATCCTTGTTTCCCATCTTTCCTGTAGTCCAAATACAGGCTTTGATGTATTTTGGACTTTTGGAAAGTTCCTGTGTTGCCCATTTCCTTTCTTGGATAAAGGAAGGCTTCTTTGTTCACCAGTAGTAGTGTGGAGCTTAGAGCAGCCTACCTATCGCTGGAGGAGTGTTCCCAGGAGAAGAATCTGATAGTCTATTGGCCATTTTGTGCCATTTTCTAGCTCTTTCAAGTCCCACTTTTTTTTTTTTTTTTTTGCCTGAATCTCCTTGTGTTCTGACTGTGCTTCTCACACATTTTGGAAATATAGAGTATGTTTCACAGCATTTATTATAACTTTAATTGCCTTAATACTTGCCACAACTCAAGTGTTCAAGGTTGCACTGCATCTAAAGTGTTTGTGTGTTTTAGCTGCTTTTCTGTATATATAGACTTCTCTGTTTCTTTAACTAAATAAGCTCTGCAAAGTTGTTTTATTGCATTCCTGCCTGTATTTCTGAGTTTTTTGCACTTTTAAAGTTTGTTTTTGCTTAGTTTAACTGGTAGGCTACACACTCAAGTGCGCTAGCCAAATCAAAGCATTTACTGTGTTTCTGTACCTAATTTCTTCTACTTTGTAAAAAAAAATATATCCTTGTTTCCCGCCTTTACTGAACTAGAATAGACCAGTCTTCGGGTATTGCTGATCTCTGGGCTGTGTCATAGTTCCTGTGTTGTCCATATCCTTATTTGGATAGGAGGAAGCTTCTTTGTTCACCAGTGAGAGTGGGGAGCTCTGAGTAGCCTATCTGTCCCTTGTGGAGTGGTTCCAGCCCAGTGACTTGTAGCTTATTGGCTGTTTTGGGACATTTCCTATCTCTTTCTAATCCCCTGCTTTAAAGCCAGCTTTAGCTCGCTTTTGTGCTTGTAATTTAAAGTTTGTCCTGTTTGTTGCATTTACCAGTTGAGGCTACATACTCAAGTGCGCTAGCCTGTGTTACATATTTATTGCATTTTCCTGCTGTTTGTTGCAAAAAATAAAAAACAATTTTCCTTGTTTCCCATCTTTCCTGACCTAGAGTAGTCCAAATGCATGCTTTGCTGTATTCTGGACTTTTGGAAAGTTCCTGTATGACCCATTTCCATTCTTGGATAAAGGGAGGCTTCTTTGTTCACCAGTGGCAGTGGGGAGCTTAGAGCAGCCTATCTATCCCTGGAGGAGTGTTCCCAGCACAAGAATCTGGTAGTCTATTGGCCATTTTGGGCCAATTTCTAGCTCTTTCAAGTCTCCATGTATAAAACCCGCTTTGGCATGGTGTTTGCACTTGTTACTACTCAGCCAAGCTCCTCGTGGTCCTGCAGAGTGGTGCTAGCAGCAGAGAGGCTAAAAGAGTGACTGCTAACTTGATAAAAGTGTTTTTTCCTGCTACTACCTGGGCGACTGTCCGATCCATCTAAACAGCAAGTATTTCTGCTTCTTGAACTGTTTTAAACTGTTTAAAGTTGTTTTTGCACCTGCACTTTTAAAATCTGTCCTGTTTGTTGCATATACCTGTTGAGGCTACACACTCAAGTGTGCTAGCCTGTGCTACACATTTATTGCATTTTCCTGCTGTTTGTTGCAAAAAAGAAAAAAAACAAAAAAATGATCCTTGTTTTCCATCTTTCCTGACCTAGAGTAGTCCAAATACAGGCTTTGCTGTATTCTGGACTTTTGGAAAGTTCCTGTGTTGCCCATTTCCTTTCTTGGATAAAGGGAGGCTTCTTTGTTCACCAGTGGCAGTGGGGAGCTTAGAGCAGCCTATCTATCCTTGGAGGAGTGTTCCCAGCACAAGAATCTGGTAGTCTATTGGCCATTTTGGGCCAATTAATAGCTCTTTCAAGTCCCCCTGTATAAAACCAGCTTTGACGCTGTTTTTGCACTTGTTACTACTCAGCCAAGCTCTTTGTTGTCCTGCAGAGTGGTGCTAGCAGCAGAGAGTCTAAAAGAGTGACTGCTAACCTGATAAAAGTGTTTTGTTTCCTGCTACTACCTGGGCGACTGTCTAATCTAGCTAAACTATAAGTATCTCTGCTTCTTGAACTGTTTTAAACTGTTTAAAGTTGTTTTTGCACCTGCACTTTTAAAATTTGTCCTGTTTGTTGCATTTACCTGTTGAGGCTACACAGTCAAGTGCGCTAGCCTGTGTTACATATTTATTGCATTTTCCTGCTGTTTGTTGTAAAAAAAAAGTGATCCTTGTTTCCTGTCTTTCCTGACCTAGAGTAGTCCAAATACAGGCTTTGCTGTATTCTGGACTTTTGGAAAGTTCCTGTGTTGCCCATTTCCTTTCTTGGATAAAGGGAGGCTTCTTTGTTCACCAGTGGCAGTAGGGAGTTTAAACCACCTATCTATCCCTGGAGGACTGTTTCCAGCACAAGAATCTGGTAGTCTATTGGCTGTTTTGGGACAATTTCTAGCTCTTTCAAGTCCCCCTGTATAAAACCCGCTTTGGCACGGTTTGTGCGCTTTTTACTACTCAGCCAAACTCCTTGTTTTCCCGCAGAGTGGTGCTAGCAGCAGAGAGGCTAAAAGAGTGACTGCTAACCTGATAAAAGCATTTTTTTTTTCCTGATACTACCTGGGCATCTGTCCGATCTAGCTAAACTGCAAGTATTTCTGCTTCTTGAACTGTTTTAAACTGTTTAAAGTTGTTTTTGCACCTGCACTTTTAAAGTTTGTCCTGTTTTTTGCATATACCTGTTGAGGCTACACACTCAAGTGTGATAGCCCGTGTTACATATTTATTGCATTTTCCTGCTGTTTGTTGCAAAATAGAAAAAAATATATATATATCCTTGTTTCCCATCTTTCCTGACTTAGAGTAGTCCAAATACAGGCTTTGATGTATTCTGGACTTTTGGAAAGTTCCTGTGTTGCCCATTTCCTTTCTTGGATAAAGGAAAGCTTCTTTGTTCACCAGTGGCAGTGTGGAGCTTAGAGCAGCCTATCTATCCCTGGAGGAGTGTTCCCAGCCCAAGAATCTGACAGTCTATTGGCCGTCTTGGGCCAGTTTCTAGCTCTTTCAAGTCCCACTTTTTTTTTTTTTTTTTGCCTGAATCTCCTTGTGTTCTGACTGTGCTTCTCACACATTTTGGAAATATAGAGTATGTTTCACAGCATTTATTATAACTTTAATTGCCTTAATACTTGCCACAACTCAAGTGTTCAAGGTTGCACTGCATCTAAAGTGTTTGTGTGTTTTAGCTGCTTTTCTGTATATATAGACTTCTCTGTTTCTTTAACTAAATAAGCTCTGCAAAGTTGTTTTATTGCATTCCTGCCTGTATTTCTGAGTTTCTTTCACTTTTAAAGTTTGTTTTTGCTTAGTTTAACTGGTAGGCTACACACTCAAGTGCGCTAGCCAAATCAAAGCATTTACTGTGTTTCTGTACCTAATTTCTGCTACTTTGTAAAAAAAAAAAAAAGAAAAAAAAATATATCCTTGTTTCCCGCCTTTACTGAACTAGAATAGACCAGTCTTCGGGTATTGCTGATCTCTGGGCTGTGTCATAGTTCCTGTGTTGCCCATATCCTTATTTGGATAGGAGGAAGCTTCTTTGTTCACCAGTGAGAGTGGGGAGCTCTGAGTAGCCTATCTGTCCCTTGAGGAGTGGTTCCAGCCCAGTGACTTGTAGCTTATTGGCTGTTTTGGGACATTTCCTATCTCTTTCTAATCCCCTGCTTTAAAGCCAGCTTTAGCTCGCTTTTGTGCTTGTAATTTAAAGTTTGTCCTGTTTGTTGCATTTACCAGTTGAGGCTACATACTCAAGTGCGCTAGCCTGTGTTACATATTTATTGCATTTTCCTGCTGTTTGTTGCAAAAAAGAAAAAAAAAATTATCCTTGTTTCCCATCTTTCCTGACCTAGAGTAGTCCAAATGCATGCTTTGCTGTATTCTGGACTTTTGGAAAGTTCCTGTATGACCCATTTCCTTTCTTGGATAAAGGGAGGCTTCTTTGTTCACCAGTGGCAGTGGGGAGCTGAGAGCAGCCTATCTATCCCTGGAGGAGTGTTCCCAGCACAAGAATCTGGTAGTCTATTGGCCATTTTGGGCCAATTTCTAGCTCTTTCAAGTCTCCATGTATAAAACCCGCTTTGGCGTGGTGTTTGCACTTGTTACTACTCAGCCAAGCTCCTCGTGGTCCTGCAGAGTGGTGCTAGCAGCAGAGAGGCTAAAAGAGTGACTGCTAACCTGATAAAATTGTTTTTTCCTGCTACTATCTGGGCAACTGTCCGATCCATCTAAACAGCAAGTATTTCTGCTTCTTGAACTGTTTTAAACTGTTTAAAGTTGTTTTTGCACCTGCACTTTTAAAATCTGTCCTGTTTGTTGCATATACCTGTTGAGGCTACACACTCAAGTGTGCTAGCCTGTGTTACACATTTATTGCATTTTCCTGCTGTTTGTTGCAAAAAAGAAAAAAAACAAAAAAAATGATCCTTGTTTTCCATCTTTCCTGACCTAGAGTAGTCCAAATACAGGCTTTGCTGTATTCTGGACTTTTGGAAAGTTCCTGTGTTGCCCACTTCCTTTCTTGGATAAAGGGAGGCTTCTTTGTTCACCAGTGGCAGTGGGGAGCTTAGAGCAGCCTCTCTATCCTTGGAGGAGTGTTCCCAGCACAAGAATCTGGTAGTCTATTGGCCATTTTGGGCCAATTAATAGCGGTTTCAAGTCCCCCTGTATAAAACCAGCTATGGCGCTGTTTTTGCACTTGTTACTACTCAGCCAAGCTCCTCGTGGTCCTGCAGAGTGGTGCTAGCAGCAGAGAGTCTAAAAGAGTGACTGCTATCCTGTTAAAATTGTTTTGTTTTCTGCTACTACCTGGGCGACTGTCTAATCTAGCTAAACTATAAGTATTTCTGCTTCTTGAACTGTTTTAGACTGTTTAAAGTTGTTTTTGCACCTGCACTTTTAAAGTTTGCCCTGTTTGTTGCATTTACCTGTTGAGGCTACACACTCAAGTGCGTTAGCCTGTGTTACATATTTATTGCATTTTCCTGCTGTTTGTTGCAAAAAAAAAAATGATCCTTGTTTCCTGTCTTTCCTGACCTAGAGTAGTCCAAATACAGGCGTTGCTGTATTCTGGACTTTTGGAAATTTCCTGTGTTGCCCATTTCCTTTCTTGGATAAAGGGAGGCTTCTTTGTTCACCAGTGGCAGTAGGGAGTTTAAACCACCTATCTATCCCTGGAGGACTGTTTCCAGCACAAGAATCTGGTAGTCTATTGGCTGTTTTGGGACAATTTCTAGCTCTTTCAAGTCCCCCTGTATAAAACCCGCTTTGGCACTGTTTGTGCGCTTTTTACTACTCAGCCAAACTCCTTGTTGTCCTGCAGAGTGGTGCTAGCAGCAGAGAGGCTAAAAGAGCGACTGCTAACCTGATAAAAGCGTTTTTTTTCCTGATACTACCTGGGCATCTGTCCGATCTAGCTAAACTGCAAGTATTTCTGCTTCTTGAACTGTTTAAAACTGTTTAAAGTTGGTTTTGCACCTGCACTTTTAAAGTTTGTCCTGTTTTTTGCATATACCTGTTGAGGCTACACACTCAAGTGTGATAGCCTGTGTTACATATTTATTGCATTTTCCTACTGTTTGTTGCAAAACAGAAAAAAAAAAAAATTATCCTTGTTTCCCATCTTTCCTGACTTAGAGTAGTCCAAATACAGGCTTTGATGTATTCTGGACTTTTGGAAAGTTCCTGTGTTGCCCATTTCCTTTCTTGGATAAAGGAAGGCTTCTTTGTTCACCAGTGGCAGTGGGGAGCTTAGAGCAGCCTATCTATACCTGGAGGAGTGTTCCCAGCCCAAGAATCTGATACTCTATTGGCTGTCTTGGGCCAGTTTCTAGCTCTTTCAAGTCCCACTGTTTTTTTTTTTTTTTTTGCCTGAATCTCCTTGTGTTCTGACTGTGCTTCTCACACATTTTGGAAATATAGAGTATGTTTCAGAGCCTTTATTATAACTTTAATTGCCTTAATACTTGCCACAACTCAAGTGTTCAAGGTTGCACTGCATCTAAAGTGTTTGTGTGTTTTAGCTGCTTTTCTGTATATATAGACTTCTCTGTTTCTTTAACTAAATAAGCTCTGCAAAGTTGATTTATTGCATTCCTGCCTGTATTTCTGAGTTTTTTGCACTTTTAAAGTTTGTTTTTGCTTAGTTTAACTGGTAGGCTACACACTCAAGTGCGCTAGCCGAATTAAAGCATTTACTGTTTTTCTGTACCTAATTTCTGCTACTTTGTAAAAAAAAAAAAAAAAAAGAAAAAAAAATATATCCTTGTTTCCCGCCTTTACTGAACTAGAATAGACCAGTCTTCGGGTATTGCTGATCTCTGGGCTGTGTCATAGTTCCTGTGTTGCCCATATCCTTATTTGGATAGGAGGAAGCTTCTTTGTTCACCAGTGAGAGGGGGAGCTCTGAGCAGCCTATCTGTCCCTTGAGGAGTGGTTCCAGCCCAGTGACTTGTAGCTTATTGACCGTTTTGGGCCATTTCGTATCTCTTTCTACCCCCCTGCTTTAAACCCAGCTTTAGCTCGCTTTTGCGCTTGTAATTTAAAGTTTGTCCTGTTTGTTGCATTTACTTATTGAGGCTACACACTCAAGTGCGCTAGCCTGTGTTACATATTTATTGCATTTTTCTGCTGTTTGTTGCAAAAAAAGAAAAAAAAATATCCTTGTTTCTCATCTTTCTTGACCTAGAGTAGTCCAAATACATGCTTTGCTGTATTCTGGACTTTTGGAAAGTTCCTGTGTTGCCCATTTCCTTTCTTGGATAAAGGGAGGCTTCTTTGTTCACCAGTGGCAGTGGGGAGCTTAGAGCAGCCTGTCTATCCCTGGAGGAGTGTTCCCAGCACAAGAATCTGGTAGTCTATTGGCTGTTTTGGGTGAATTTCTAGCTCTTTCAAGTCCCCTTGTATAAAACCCGGTTTGGCGCGGTGTTTGCACTTGTTACTACTCAGCCAAGCTCCTCGTGGTCCTGCAGAGTGGTGCTAGCAGCAGAGAGGCTAAAAGAGTGACTGCTAACCTGATAAAAGTGTTTTTTTCCTGCTACTACCTGGACAACTGTCCGATCTATCTAAACTGCAAGTATTTCTGCTTCTTGAACTGTTTTAAACTGTTTAAAGCTGTTTTTGAACCTGCACTTTTAAAGTTTGTCCTGTTTGTTGCATTTACCTGTTGAGGCTACACACTCAAGTGCGCTAGCCTGTGTTAAATATTTATTGCATTTTCCTGCTGTTTGTTGCAAAAAAGAAAAATAACAAAAAAGATCTTTGTTTTCCATCTTTCCTGACCTAGAGTAGTCCAAATACAAGCTTTGCTGTATTCTGGACTTTTGGAAAGTGCCTGTGTTGCCCATTTCCTTTCTTGGATAAAGGAAGGCTTCTTTGTTCACCAGTGGCAGTGGGGAGCTTAGAGCAGCCTATCTATCCCTGGAGGAGTGTTCCCAGCACAAGAATCTGGTAGTCTATTGGCCGTTTTGGGCCAATTTCTAGCTCTTTCATGTCCCCCTGTATAAAACCCTCTTTGGCACGGCTTTGCACGATTTTGCGCATAGCGCTGCATCGGGCAGCTCTGCTTAATTGAGTTTAAACCATTCTCGGCTCCACAAAGTCTGCTCTTCACTTGTTCCCTTAGAACAAGATCAGTTAATCTAGTTCTCATAATAAACACCCTATTCCTACTCTAAAGCCTGACACTTGCTCACTAAAGCAATTATATAAGTCAGCACTAAAAAATTAAAAGCACTACACCCTCACAAACTCCCCTTGAGTACCTTGTTCCCCATTGGCCCTTTTTTTCAATTATAAAGGAATTCCAAATACTATTCTAGCATGTCCAAAGGTCAGTTGTCAATCTCCTCTCTGGTCCAGCGGATGAATCTGGGAATTTTGAGGAAATGTTTCAACTGCCTCATGTACACAGACAACCCTCTCCTCCTCCCAACAAATTCCAACACATGTGGGAGATGCAACCATATAGCCAAACGGGAAGCTAAGCTCTCTCAACTCAGTACTGGCATAACCAGTCAGAAGGAGAAGGAAACCACACTCACTACAATGCCAGTCTCACACAGACCTACCACGACAGCAAACCAAACACATAAACACACAAAAAACATACTCGGAGGCTCTAAATAAAAATATGCCTATGCAGCAGAGACCTCCAAAGCAGACACCCAAGCAACCACTACCCCAAAACAAAATACATGCAACACATAGCTCACAAAGCCAGTGTGCCGAACAGTCACAGCCCTTAAGGCAAAACAACACACCTGATACACTTGCAATAGGTGACTCTATCCTCAGGCACACTGACTTCCCGCTCATCAAGCTGAACAAGGAGAAGGTCACGGTGAGCTGCCTGTCGGGCACTAGGATCTGCCACATAACAGAAGCACTCAGGTCACTTCAAGGCAAGTACAAATATGACTCAGTCATTGTCCATGCTGGTGTGAATGACCTGAGACGTTCCTCCCTGGACTACATGAAAAGAGACATAGAGAAGGTCTCTGAGCAAGTAGCCCAGGCCGGTATGACCCTGACCTTGAGTAGCATCTTACCGTCATCAAGAATTATGCCACAATATGAAGACAAGATGATCAATTTCAACAATTGGCTTAAGTATTGGTGTCATTCAAAGGGGATCCAATGCCTGTCAGCCTTGGATGACATGCTCGACAAGCCATGATGCTTCGCTAGGGACGGCTTGCACCTGTCACCCCTGGGCTTTCGGATATTGTCAAAGGCTATTGCCACCCCCATAGTGACTTTTTTAGGCAAGGCTCAAAACACAAACCCATCTCCATAGGTATCACAAGGGATAAGAAACTAAGAGTAATGCTACTCAATGCCAGAAGTATAAACCTCAAGATGCACGCACTCAAAACTCTCCTTAGCATGGAGAACATCGATATCTGTGCAGTAACAGAAACCCGGTTCAAGGCTCCCGAGAGCACCCCAGCACTACCAGGTTATACCTCATACCATGCTTTTCAGCCCCAAAACTTGGACCGAACCACAAAAGGAGGGGGAGTATCAATATTCGTCAAAGATACCCACAGCTCCAGGTTGGTGGCACAACAGGAAGCATCAGAAACTATCCATGTGCAACTAACAGTGGGTAAAACTGCCTTCCAGTTTATAGCCTGCTACAGACCACCCTCCCAAACCCAGTAACCACACCTGGCCTTCCTGAGAACACTGGAAAATATGTAGGTCTCTCCAAACACCATTATATTGGGTGACTTCAACTACTCAAACATAGACTGGGAACATTACTCTAGCTCCAACACCCAAGCCCAAAGGTTCCTAGAATTTATAAACTCAAATGCTATGGAACAACTTGTTACCACTCCCACAAGAGGGGAAAACATACTGGACCTGATCATCACCAACATGGGGGCTCTATGCTCCAGACCAGAAGTGTATCCCTCACTGGTAAGATCAGACCATAAACTAATCTCACTGGATATTTACATCCCGACCACACCCCCTGCCCAGAAAACCACAGTGAAAAACTTCTCTAAAGCAAATTTCACACTCCTCAAAACCAAGGTGGAATCCTTCAAAGCCCCTGGGCCTGTGGAAAATACGGCCAAGACCGCAGAATCCTTTATAAATGCATTCTATGAACACCTTCAGGAATGTATGGATCATGCAATCCCAAATAAAACCAAGACCCAATCCTCCAAAGGCAGGCATCCTGTCTGGTGGACCCAGCCATAAACAAACTATACAATAGAAGGAGGAAGCTACTACATGATAGAGCAAAATCCCAAAAAGGGAAGGCATCTCTGATCAGTATTAATCCCAAATAAAACTAAGACCCAATCCTCCAAAGGCAGGCATCCTGTCTGGTGGACCCAGCCATAAACAAACTATACAATAGAAGGAGGAAGCTACTACATGATAGAGCAAAATCCCAAAAAGGGAAGGCATCTCTGATCAGTATTAGCAAAAAACTAAGGGCACTCATAAAATCATCTGAGGCCAGCTTCGAGAGAAAAATTGCACAGGACACTAAGGATAATCACAAGGCTTTCTTTAGTTATGTTAGAAACATGGGTGGGAATTCCCAGATATGCTCAGAATTAGTCCAAAATGACAAAAAATACACCTAACCCACAGACATTGCCAACATCCTAGCTGACAGGTTCAGCACAAACTTCTCCCCCCTCACCAAAAGGGCAAATATCTATCCCAGCAGAGTGCTGCCCCCCTGACATTTCAGATGCTCAGGTAAGAGCTGCCCACTCCAAAGCAAAAAACACAGCATCAATGGGACCAGACGGTGTACCAGGCTGCATCCTACATGAACTCCAAGAAGATCGAAACCCAAACATAAAACTACTATTCAATCTCAGCCTTACTACAGGATATGTACCTAAAGAGTGGCGTACAGCAACAGTGGTCCCTCTCCACAAAGGTGGTGCCTCAATGGATCCTGGAAACTATCGCCCCATAAGCCTGACTAGCTTGGTCTGCAAAGCTATGGAAAGGATCATCATGGACCTCATAAATAAAGATATTGGGGACCTACAGACACTGGATCCTACCCAGTTCGACTTTGTTAGTGGCAGATCCTGCCTCTTAAACCTGGTTGATTTCTTTGAAACAGTCACCAAGGCCATTGACGAGGGGAAGGTGGTCCACACAGCCTACCTGGACCTCGCAAAAGCCTTCGATACAATACTCCACTTGGGCATTATAGATAAGCTCACCAGCTTAAATATAAACCCCTATGTCACTAGATGAGTTGCAAACTGGCTCAAGGACAGAACCCACATGGTTAGAATTGCTGGAGCCATGTCAGACTCCAAACCAGTTACAAGTGGCATCCCACAAGGCTCAGTCCTGGGACCTCTCTTGTTCGGTGTATTTTTCTCGGAGGTGCAGGCCAACACGGAAGGACTGTGGCTGACCAAGTTCGCAGATGACTGCAAACTAGGTGCCATAATCGACTCTCCAGCTGACACAAGCATCCTACAAAAGGGCCTCATAGAAACAGACAACTGGTGCCAGAGCCATGGCCTCAAGCTAAACACCAAAAAGTGTATAGTCATCCCCTTTGGCAAAAACAAAGTGCCCACAAATTACCACATAGGTGGTAATCCATTAAGTATGGAAGAAGTAATTAGGGATCTGGGGACCCAAGTTGACAGCAATCTCTCATTTGAAAACCATGTGGCCAAAGTGGTTAGAAAAACATTTTATATAGCCCACCTAATCATGAAGGGATTCACATCTAGATCAAGGGAGGTCATCGTGCCTCTTTACTCATCCCTCATCAGGCCCATAATTGAGTACAATGCCCCTTTTGGGATGTACCTTACCAGACACCTGCAGCAACTGGAAAGACTCCAAAAGTACCTCACCAAGTGGATCAAAGGACTCAAACAGATGCCATATGCTACCTGGTTAAAGAAACTCCAGCTCTACTGAGTGGCATACCGCCTGCTCAGAGGCGATCTGTGCCTGATGTATAAAGCCATGTCCAACCCGGAATTAATGGACATGCTGCACCTCAGAAAATCCAAATCCCATCGAGCTACATGCTCGAGAGACTTGAACCTCAGCACTGAAACAAATAGGACATGCTGGAGGGACAGATTCATAACCCAGAGGCTCCCTTCACTCTGGAATAAAATCCCAGTCCAGGTTAGGCAGAGTACCTCATTGACTCTCTTCAAGAGGAATCATGATGAGTGGATGGGAGATCATAGGTTTACCCCGGGTATCACTTCTGTGTCACTGTTAGACAGAGGCACAGTATACTAACGTCGAAAAAGGGCATAGCAAAATTCATTTAAAATGGGTGGCGAAAGCCAAACACACTCTAGCTAGGCTTATAAATGCCCTAGGGCAGATAGCCTAGTATAAACCTATGAACCTATGAGCAATCCAAAACATACTTAATAGTGGTTGATGGTGGGTGACAGTATCACAAGGCAAACAGTCACGTCACACATGTCAGCATGCAGAATTAGTGTTGATCAAGTCCATGCAGTGTGAGTGTAGACAGCCATAGTTAATGACAGTGTACATGGCTGTGGTGCATGTGTGTATTTGTTCAGTTATTGCCTACACCCTGGAACACAATGTGTACAAGGACACAACATTGCTGTGCAAGTATTATAAGCTCTGCAATGTCCAGTGCACCATCACTCACAGGTATACATACCATGGCTGCACGTGTTATCTGTGTGTCACATAGATGTCCATGTCTGATTGCAGTGTCTGTGTCTGTAGCAGATAATTGTGGACACAGGTGTAGCACATGCATGCTATGTACACACACGGGATGAGTGGTGCATGTATACGTGATGGAATACCAATCCTGGACATGGCCATTGCACAGTGGTTATGGTGAGTGTGGGTCATATTCCAGATATGCCAGTGCCAGCCATGACATTGCATGGTACATGACTGCAACATTAAACATCACACATACCCAATGTGTGTCATGTGACCTATATACCCAATAGCATTTCAGGACATATATGTGCCACTTTGTACAGAATGTGACTGCTGTGCATATTGTGTATAGTTGCATATGTTTGCACACACACAACATGCTATGCATAATGTGTATAGGTGCATATGTGTGCACACACACAACATTGAGGTGCAAATCAATGACAGCTATGTGTAGTACTGTGGTCACTGTAACTGTATGGGGTGTAGTACCATTAACCATCATCATCATGCATTATGTGGTCAGTCAAGGCCACTAAAGCATGCTAGACTACTGCCTAGCATGCTGTACCTGAACCGCAGTGCCGTGGCTAAGTTCACAATTACACAGCCACGTTGTACAAGGGTGTGTGAGGTGCCCAATAGGGAGCATTGCCTAACATGACTGTGTTATGTGTTGAAGAGTGTTGCACAGCCCCATGCTAGGCCCCTAACCCTCAGATATATTATGTGTGGTGTGTGGATGACATGTGGGATACTGAAGTGTGACCTGGCAGTGGGTGTCCGGTTACGCTATGTGTAGCATGTTGAGGTGTACTGCGTATGACAAATGTGTTATGTTATGTACATGTGTGTCAACTATGCCTATCCAATGTGCAGTACAGTGTTGCCACATTTGTGGCTGATGCTCTGTGCCTTGCATGTGACTGAGGCAGCTACTGACTTTACTGAGATGTTTAATGTCTCACAGCAAACATGCACAGCATGCATTAAGCGTAGGTGTGTTACGTGTACATGGCCTACACCTCACCTATGACATGCACATTTCAATACCAATTTTAAAGTGTTAACACACTCACCAGCATGTATCGTCTGCCCTGCTGTCACACCAGAGGGACCTACAAGAATATGATACAGTTTGTCAGTGGCCACAACTGTGGCATTGCTACTGTGAGTGTGCTAAACTACAGTAGAACAACAAGCATAGGTGTACAGATACTATTCCAAATATCAGTATTGCACACAATAGACAGCACAACTGCTAAACACACAGTACACATCTCACATATGCATAATCTAACAATACAGGTAACAGTAGTCTACAGCTAGGGCATGTTACCTGCATGCTCCATGTCATCATGCTGGGTGCCTCCGGCCTCCATGATGACACATGTGTGATGTTGTTGCTGCTGTAGGCCAGGAGCCACCATGCTTAAGAACAGCTCCTCCACTCTAGTGAGGGGGGGATGTATGGCCACCCCACCACCTGTGGCAAGCTGTTGTCTATGGATGTCAGATGCACGCTGCTGGACATGTCTAATTAAATCACTGCAGTGATGGCGTACCTGCTTATATGTCTGGTTATGCATGCCTATGTCAATTACCCGATGAACAAGATCTTGCCACAGTGCAGTACACTCATGCTGGTGCTGGCTGGCCCTGGAAAACAGCAGGGTATAGTTCTGCACCAGGCTGTGGTGTATTTCCTGTTCCTCTGCGGCTGTGTAGGAGGGATTCCTTTGATGAACCATAACCCTGGAAGACAATTAAATGATATGTGTGAGCAAGTCATGTGGCACACTTAACATTATACAGTACAGATATCAGTTAACTGCCATATATAGCATCTGTTCGTCTGTCAGATGATACACATGTTCAATACCACATATCAGTGCTCAGCCCACAACTGGCTGACAGTGGCTGTCACACTCCATATAACAAACCAGTATACACCAGTACTCGGAACACTGTTTGGGATCCAATGCACAATCTCGCCACGGGGGTACATATCAAGCTAATGCATGAAGAAATATGTCATCCATTGCAATGAACGTGAAGTACAGTTACAGTATTACCAGTAACCCACCCTAGTCGTTGATGCCATACCCCTACCTTACATATGTGCACAGTTGTTAATATAGCTGTCATACTGCTGTAACAGAGTATACATGTTGCTAGGTAGACACGTAAACCCTGTAAAACACATGTGATTGTGGACATGGTACAGGCATCATTACACACAGATCAGGCATTCATACAACACACAAATGTATGCCAACACAGATGAGCATTACTTGTGTACCTTACAGTACTGTGTGCCCCTACTTACAGATACCTATGCCTGAGGTATGTAATCTGTGCAGACTACAGGAAACACAGAAGACAGTGTTACCAGGGAATGTGAACATGCACCATACTGTGTTGTTTAGGCCTACAGCTTCAGGTAGTACAACAGTTCAAATGTCAGCTGGATTCACCAGCAGTACCACTTACAGAGCATATATGTATTGCTTCAGCCTACAATGGGACACCACAGTCGTAAACAAGGAACTATGTCACAACATATGCCATCCTACTATGTCTGCATCCCAATAACTGACACATCTTTCTCTGGCCTCACACCTAGGACACAAACTACCATGACAGAAACAACCTCACACTAAGCTATCACACTGTCACAGATCTTGCACACATTCACTGTCACACTCATTCCACCTCACATAGCAGGTATTGCACTGAGTACATGTGTGTGTGCATTGTGTCATAGGTAGGTAATACGCTATTGGCCCTAGGGCCTACAACAGCCTAGCCATATGCTACCTTGGCCTTTGACACGCATGTAATTTGATTTCACTTGCTCCTGTCAACCGGATACACAGAGGTGATTCCCAGGGCATATTACCTATCTGCCAGACAATCATCAGGGGTATGTATGACATCTGCTACTGAGGAGCCTTGTTTGTTAATACTGGGTGGTTTACTCCAGAGTATGGCATATTTGTGGATAGGAGACTATCCCTCCAGCATGTGCTGTTTAGTGAGGTGGCGAGGATTAGGGTCCTAGGCTGTGTAGCCCACTGGGATTGTGAGATGCTGACATGGTGGTTTTCTGACTGCTTTGGGTGTGACATACCTCTGTATGTTCGGCAGAGGTAACCTCTGGGTGGGTGGTATGCAATGCACTGTAGCTGTGGTTTTGTGAGTCAGTCTGCATAGGGCATGTGCTTGAGGGCAGTATTACTCTTTGTGAGGTATGTCTGTGGCCTTTCCACTTGCTGTAATTGTCATGTGAGGTACATACCACATGGGGCATTGTGATGAGTAGAGGGGAACACTGACCTATATTTCTCTACATGACACAACGTTTGTGATGACACGTACCACGTAGAAGATTACAAGACTAGTGTGGCACTGTGATTATCAAAGGGGAGGCAACTGTCCATCTGTGTCCCATGTTTCCTTCTGACACCTTCAGTGCTAGGCAGGCAACCACCTATCTGGTAGTTACTGGGTAAAGTGTTTAGGAATGGGGTATGGCACTGCAGTATCAACACTGGTGTTCAGTCCATGCCTTGGTCACCAGGCACCTGTTGCAGTACGTCTGACCCCGTGTCTCCCTCTCTCACTATATATATATATATATATACACATATCTATATATATATATATATATATATATATATATATATATATATATATATAAATATCCATATATATCCATATATATCTATATATGTATATATGTATCTCTCTCTCTCTCTCTCTCTCTCTCTATATATATATATATATATATATATATACATATATATATCTACATATCTATATATGTGTATATATATATATATATACATACACACACATATATACATATATATATATATATATATATATATATATATATATATATATATATACACACATACTTGTAAACATCCATTGCTGTACATATACATGCACATATAGGCACATATACTGCTCACCTTTCATGGTGGGGATATCAATTATGAAACAGTTGTGAGACATACAATTATGTAATAATATTGCACAGTGTTGTGCAGAATGCATTTTGCTGTCCTCAGGCCATATAGCTGTAGCAGGCCTCACTGGCTGTAACTCAGTCCCACAGCATTTAACCAACACATGCCATATACCTGCACTGCTTGCTGTTTTCAATGCCACACACTACAACCTACATAGATATGTGCACATAGCAACCTTCAACTACATATATATGTCCAGCCTTCACTAACAGTTGCAGTATGTCCCTTGCCCTATGCACATGTGCATATACATATAGATACGGACTGCTTCCACATATGGATGGTTCATAGTATGTAGAGTACCCTTCAGACACATCATTCGGGTGCCAGCAAATACATATCTGTTACATACCTTACCTTTGTATTTCTCACCTCTGTCTGTTCCACCTGCTGACATTCTTTTTTTTGGTTTGGTGTCTCTTACTGCCTCTGTCTGTCTGTCTGTCTCTGTCTGTCTGTCTGTCTCTCTGACTCTCTCACTCTCGCTCTCTCCAGTTGCTGCAATGATATTATTGCATTTGTGGACAGCAAGTATAGGCTGCTTTTTTAGGTATCTGCACATGTGCATGTGATAGCGTCTGCACCAGTTGATGCCCACCATTTAGTAATTGCATGCAGCCTGCTGTGTGGTAATTGCAGTACTCACTGTGAGTTCAGGACACTGCTATAAAATGCTAGGTTAGGTAGACATAGCCCTTTCAGTTTGGCAGGGTGGGGCCCATGCTTGTTTGCTCTGGACACAGTTGTCTCAGTCAGAAGGTTGGTATATGTCTCATATCTGAAGCTAGGGTTGTAGCCAGTGATATGCATGTTGTACTGAAACCTGACTGTTGCTTCTTCCAGTACATTCTTCTCAGTGTGCAAGTTTATTCACACCTCCTAATGCTAACAATGGATACATGGGAGTATGTACTTTCTTTTCGAATTAGAGACTTAACTGGCATACAACAGTAGCTATTGCAATGTATTCCTATGGCTTTCCTATTTTCCTTTTACATTCACTCATTGTAATGCATGATATATTTCTTTCAGCACCAAGTTATTGTATATCTGCTGTGGCTTAGTGGTCCTTCATGCAGACTGGTGAGTCCAAGGTGTGGGGTCGAGAGTGACAAGGGTATTTTATTTTGCTGCTGAGCTGTACAAGGGCCTTGTCATACAGAGTGAGTAAGGCACTTTTCAGTGGTTGTAAGTGGGTTTGCGGGGGTTTGTGTGACGCTTAGCAATAGTAAGTGACCCTTAGCTTAGCTTAGCTTATCTTAGCAATACTAAGCTAAGCACGCACATGCGCTCACAGGTGCAAACCCGCTTACTACTGTTTACAAGTGCTTACTCCCACTAACCCCCATGCTCATTTCTTTGACAGAAAGGTAAATGGGGAGATAGGAATGTGGTGATTAAGGGTGCACGAAGAGGGGAAGACATTAGGGAAACCAGCTCGGGATGTACAGGATGTCTGTGGGGAAGGTCCATAGCTGCCCGTTTCTTTACTGGCAACAGCTGTGCATATGCAATACATTAGGAGTGATATTTGAAACCTTCCACCCCTGAGAGAGGGGTGAGGACAACTAAGTATGTTGTACTACCAATTATGAATATCAGGCACATGCACTGTTTGTGAACTGCTATACTGTCATTAGTATGTTACTCACTTCTGAACAGTCTGTGGTTTGTTTGTGTTGACATTAGCACAGTCTGCTCAGGACATCTGGACATATTTCAGTACTGTGTATGCCTACCTACACCCTTGGCTGTGCATGAATACATGGGTATATAGTACTTTTGGGTAGGTGTGCAGAACTGCAGAGGGCATTATTTATTATTGTGTGTTGTTTATCTTACTGAACATACAGACTTGCTGTGTACCTGTTACTCTATAGAGACAAGTAGTCTGTCTGTGTAGCTCCCACCTGTGGACATATCCAGCTGGTAGATGGAGGTTAGCCTAGTATTCCTTGACTGTGCACCACACCAGTCTTTTCAGCACCTGAACAACTGCATTGTCACAGGTGGTTGCTAGCAGTACATGGCTACATCCTTTGATATTTCTGTGTTGTACGTCTACATAAGGACATGCTTGTGGGATTCACTCTACAGCTATTTGCAGACTGTGTAACAGCAGACAAGCTGATATGCCTGTGTGTTTCTGACTCTTCCAGGCCTCAGATACTCTCAGGTATATATTTGAACAGCCTCAGGGAAAGGTACATATAACTGGGATACACCTGTGATATATTTCAGACATTTTGCATACGAAACTTTGGGGGATTCGGAGCATATGTATTACTACACCTTTTCTGATGTGCAAGCAGTGTCTACTCTCACTTATTGACATTTTTCATTAAGTGAGATTCCCCACCTTTCTGCCTACTGTTAGTACATTTCACAGGGAGTCAGAGGGGCACAGCTAACATTTGTTTACAAATCAGGGACATCCCTGTAGATCAGTCACTGTTGGGAGGTCTGGCCTGTGACCTATGCAAATATGCCAGTGTTTATCCTGGTCTGATACTGTGTGGGGTTTGTAAGGTGCTACTGTAACATTATTCCCTACTAGCATTCTCTTTTCACAGTCATGTCATGCAATTCCACAACACCTGCTGGTTGAGGCTCACAGAACAAGATTTATGTTATGCCATTCCTATTTTCCCTTTACATTCACTCATGGTAATGCATGATATATTGCTTTCAGCACCAAGTTATTGTATATCTGCTGTGGTGTAGTGGTACTTCATGCAGACTGCTGAGTCCAAGGTCCCGGGTTCGAGACTGACAGGGGTATTCTATTTTGCTGCTGTGCAGTACAAGGGCCCTGTCATACAGAGTGACTAAGGCACTTTTAAGCAGTTGTAAGCGGGTTTGCATGAGTTTGCGTGATGCTTAGCAATACTTAGCTAAGCACACACAAGCTCACACTCGCGCACGCCCACTAACTACTGCTTAAAATGGCTTACTCCTGTTAACCCCCGCACTAATTTCTTTTAAAGAAAAGAAAATGGGGAGATAGGAAAGTGGTGAAAAAGGGGGCACAAAGAGGGAAAGACAGTAGGGGAAACCAGCTCGGGATGTGCAGAATGGGTGTAGGGACGGTCCATAGCTGCCCATTTCTTTACCAGCAACAGCTATGCATATGTTTGAAATTTGATGTGAAATTTGAAACCTTCCACCCCTGAGAGAGGGGTGAGGACAACAGAGTATGTTGTACTGCCAATTAGAATTATCAGTTTACATGTCCAGCAGACATGTGTGCGAATTGGGCAGCTATGTATGGGGCATAATTTTTTTGTGGGAACAGATTGCCCTTTTTTATTTTTTTTTTAGGTGAGAGTGGAATGTTAGGTAGAGGAAGTAGGTATATTTGGGGAGGTAGGTTGGGGAGGTAAACAGACAAGACAAACAAGATGCATACAGGGGCGGAGTTTGACACATGGGGTGGGTGAACACAATTGATGGGGAAGGATGTTTGGAAATCGCAAGCCCATGAGCCCACAGATGGTAACAGTGGAATTGAGATCCCCACCCATGGGCAGTCACCACTGCACCTTCACAGCCCCGAGGGTGGCTGTGCTGAGGTCTGTGTAGGATGGGCAGGCTCACCTGAGAGATGCGCCACTCTCGCCTCGAGCTGGCGTAGGGGATCAGTGACTGAACCCTGGATCTCCCTACTCACCACAGCCCAGACTCTAGCAAGGATGACAGGTGGCCCTCCTCTGCCCACGCTTGCACGGGGGGGGGGGGTGAGCCCCATCCCCTGCAGTGCTTCCACCCGAAGGTGGCACAGGACCAACAGAGGAGGGGAGCCTGGGCTGGGCACCAGACCTGCTGGTGCCATGTGCACTCGCCAGCTGAGGAGGGACAGGTGGGTCCGCTGGGACTGGCCTTCCCATACGTTCTGTGAGTAGGTGTGTTTAATTACAAGTTAGACAACAGCATTCCAGGTTAGTTGTAATAGCATGCAATAATATTCCCATTAACCCAACACACCAAGGCTCCAACAGTTGAACAGCAAGCATAACACATGCATATATTGAACGACAGTGGATTTTCCAACAGCATGCAGGGATGTTTGGTAGCAATAGGCCACCATGATTGTGGTGTTTGAACAGGGCACATGCATCAACATGAATGCAAATATTTATAGAACATTAGGACATATGTCCCAACAAATATTTAAGATTACACATACCCATTGAGTTGTGGAATTGCATGGTTTATGCACAAACAGTAGGGTGTAGAAAAAAACCTTGATTAACATCTTATAATTACCTTTAGTCTACACTACATTCCTAGTGACTGCAAGTGTATATCCCCTACATGTATTATTACACTTGCCACAATGCATTAGGTTGTGTAATGGGTTTGGCTAGTTCAATATATACCTGACCTATATCTGACATACTAACTGTCCAAGATGCAGATGTTACTGCTACATATTTCTTGATTGCAGTTATATGTCTTTATCTACATATCTGGATGTTTTCACATGACATTTTCACTTCAGTTTGTACAGAACCCTGCATTTCTTGAAGCACACTCACATTTCTGGGGAACAAATTAACATGCTACTCATGTGCCAGATTTACTTATGCATGCCAGCCAGTAACTGACTGTTGAGGACTGTATATATGCTTCACAGCTACTAGCACTTCCATAACCCACTTTAGATGGGACTGCACAACTCTGAGTTGACAGCACTTGTTAAAACAGTACTATTTGTATAATGCAAAGGTACAACAACATTTCTAACTAAGTGACACAGACACACTCCAGGCGTTAGACCTTTATTTATGACATTACACACTTTTCCACAGGCTCACTCCTTTATTTGTTATAACAGTGCATATGGAAGACATATTCAAGACCTATACCTTTATTGATAGGTTAGAACACTCTTTTTCAGGCTCACTCACTTATTGGATATGACAGTACCTGCAGAGATATTATTTCAAACATATTTTAACTCTCTTAATGGGTTACTACACTCTTTTTCTGGCTCTCTGACTTTTTTATCTGACAGTACATGCAGAGGACTTATTCAGGCCATTTTATGCTATATTATTGTTCTACAACACTTTATTTCATGCTCTCTACACTATTTTATATAACAATACATGCAGAATAATCACTAACCTGCCTGGTGGCACAGCCTTAGCAGCCTATCAGCATATATGTCAGGTATTATTTCATATACTGATTCGCAGCACGGTCACCTGCAGCTGTAAAGTAAATGAAGGGATATTGAGACATACCTATCCATTATACAGAAGCAATTATCAATTCTTACATACTGCATTCCATGGCTACCTACCCAGTTGTGGGGCATCTTGCATCCCACGGGCCTCCTGTATCCATTGGTTCAGGAGGGCATCCTTCCATCTCTTCAGGTCTGCATGGTGGTGACGGACCTGCTCACCAGTCCGAGGAATGCCTGTGACACTGGTGAGGTCATGAGCTAACCGGTTCCAAGCCTCTGCCTTGTACTCCGTCCCTTGGAACTGGCCCTGCAGGAGTCTTGCCTCATGACGATGGACAAGGAGCCAAACCATGTATTTTGACTCCTCGATGCCCCAACGTTGTGCTTGGAAGCATGCACCCTCTCCTACACCAGCCATTCTAACTGCAGATGTAAGCTACAATCAGTTATGGCGAGTATTCCCGCCTATGGACTTTAAATATGCCACATTTCTTGCATGTTTTTGTGATTGGCTGTTTTTGACTATTCTCAGCTGACTGCAGACCTGCTTAGTCATGGTTAATCTACCATTTCTAAGTATATGTATGTTAACAGTAAGTGCTTCTCCTAAGCTGTCATGGCTTGGTGGTTCTGTACTTTGATTATGATGCACAGGGTCCTGGGTTCAACCCTTGTCATTCTTTTATTTTAATACTGTCTAGACAGGCTAGGGGGTGTGGCTGCATTTAAGCAACTTAGCTCTACGTTGCTCCACAGTGCCCTATTGTGCCCTGGTTGGTGCGGCGCGCACGTCCGCGTAAACACATTGCGCTGGGTAAAGTGCTTTTAAACTTTGGGCACCTGTATTGCACTGGGTAAAGTGCTATTAAACTATGGGCACCTGTATTGCACTGGGTAAAGTGTTATTAAACTATGGGCATCTGTATTGTGCTGGGAAAAGCGCTATTAAACTATGGGCACCTCTACTTAGCTTGGTAAAGCGCTGCTTAACTGCAGGCAATTATATATCCGGATCCTTTAAAATATATATTTTATTCACTGATACATTGGCCATTTCACTGCTTTTAATTATATTTTAATCATATATGTCAGGTATTATTTCATATACTGATTTAAAGCATAAATAAGTTGGGGACTGGTGGGACTTGAACCGTGAATGCCACCTCTTTCTGCAAATCTCTACCATTATGCTATTGCTATTTGGTGTGATTTGCATAAACATTCTTTCTTATGCTCTTCCATATCGGAATTGCTAACTACAGCTAAGCAATGGGCACACCCGCGCAAATACTGGCAGCTATATCGTGGATTTAAAATAAAAAAAATAAATTTTTTACTGTTTAGAACTGTGATGGGGGTTTACAATGTCAGGGAGTGTGGTGTTGGGTGCAAGTACATTTGAGCGAACTCGCTCTTGTGTGTTGACATTATCCTTTTTAAAACCTTGCAGGGGCATAGACATTTAGACTGCTCGGCAGTTGGACACGCCCCCTGCTTTCCTACTCAGTCCGTGTAAGAGTTACGGTTGAGTCAGCGTGCCCTCATGAATATTCATGGCACGCTGACATCATACCGTTCAACTGCAGCCTCCGAGTAAGACATATTAAGTCTTACACGGAGGTTTCGTGAATCCGGGGGAATATCTATCAACTACTTCCAGAAAACAAAGTATTGTGTGCACCATCTTATATAATATTTATCAACTACCTCCAGAAAACAAAGTATTGTGTGCACCATCTTATATAATATCTATCAACTACTTCCAGAAAACAAAGTATTTTGTGTACCATCTTATATAATATCAATCAACTACTTCCAGAAAACAAAGTATTTTGTGTACCATCTTATATAATATCTACCAACTACTTCCAGAAAACTAAGTATTGTGTGTACCATCTTATATGATATCTATCAACTACTTCAAGATATCAAAGTATTGTAAGCACCATCTTATATAATATCTATCAACTACCTCCAGAAAACAAAGTATTGTGTGTACCATCTTATATGATATCTATCAACTACTTCAAGATATCAAAGTATTGTAAGCACCATCTTATATAATATCTATCAACTACTTCAAGATATCAAAGTATTGTAAGCACCATCTTATGTAATATCTATCAACTACTTCCAGGAAAACAAAGCATTGTGTGCACTATCTTATATAATATCTATCAACTACCTCCAGAAAACAAAGTATTGTGTGCACCATCTTATATAATATCTATCAACTACTTCCAGAAAACAAACTATTTTGTGTATCATCTTATATAATATCAATCAACTACTTCCAGAAAACAAAGTATTGTGTGTACCATCTTATATAATATCTATCAACTACTTCCAGAAAACAAAGTATCTATCTATTGGTGTAATGAAGAGCTGTATTCAAAAATACTTATCATTTTCGTTCGTCTTTTAATGTTCTACAAACTTCTTCAGAACAGGTATTTTCACAATAAAACACCACCGTTTTATACAAACACAGTGAACAACACTGACACGTAATGTAAAAAAAACAATTAACTGATCTCAAAAGTTTTAAATTAACACTACATAGATCACTTCAGTGGCCTTGTTTGACAGCGCCACTGGGAATTAACTTTGGGCAGCATGATGCCAGGGATTTTTTTGGGGCTAGGCTTATATAGGCTCCAGGGTCATTAGCCTAGTACACACCTATGAACCTATTTAAATCACAAACTTCTCATGTAAACCTAAAATGCTTTGATGTAAAACATATATATATATATATATATATATATATATATATATATATATATATATATATGGGTCTACTTTCTATCACCGAACGTCCGATTCACCGACACACAAGTTACCGACCCCAAACAACCGAAAACACACCACACCAACAACTCAAAAAACCGAACACCACAACACCGACACAAAAAACGTCAACTACACATTGCACACAACAACATATCCACTAACCTTAACCTAAACCCTAACCCTAACGTCCGACACTACCGCACACTTACTCAACCTGCACCCTAACCCTAACTCACTTAACACACCCCTAAACTTCAACACCGTCACTATCGCACACTTACCCTACCTGCACCCTAACCCTAACTCACTTAACCCACCCCTAAACCTCAACACCGTCACTATTGCACACTTACCCTACCTGCACCCTAACCCTAACTCACTTAACCCACCCCTAAAACATTCAGCCTGTCACTATCGCACACTCACTCCACCCGCATTCTAACCCTGACACACTTAACCCTTCCCTACACTGCTCTCACGCCACTTCCACACTCTTACCTCACCGGAACCCTTAGTTCGTCACTACCGCACACTCACCTTTCCCACACCTAACCTAAAATCCCTCACTAGACATTACCTGTCCGCTCCCCAATCCTAAATCTGTCACTTTCGCACTTACCGTCAGATCGCGCTCACACGCTGCCGTTGTCGGTCTCAGCCGTCGGGATATCGCGTTTTCGGTAACCTACCTGTTCGGTCGTTCCGTCTCGGTCTTCCAGGTGTCGGTGATGTGGAGCTTCGGTCATTCGAAGTAGACCCATATATATATATATATATATATATGGGTCCCATTCAAAACATCTAAAACCCATGACATCTAATTTTATAACATTGAGACCAAAACATCTAAAACCCAAAACATCTAAAACCCATAACAATGAATTTCATAACATCTAACAGTACAAATCACATGAAAATAACATCCCTTCTAGACACCAGACTGTATTTATTCATGCATTGCCTGGCTACTGTAAGCATCAGACATAGGCAGTCAATCAGAGGCCTCCCTCAATGTCAGTAGTACAGCTGCTTGGTCAAGCTTCCTTGTACAAATACTGCAATACCTTCACAGATAAGGTAGGCAGTAAAAATGATGATGCATATACAGTAGTATCACATCACATATCCTGATAGATACAACAATGCATGCAAATAAAACAGACAGTGCTTACCCATGCAGTGCCTGTCCACTCTGTGCATCAGGCATAATCAGCCAATGTCAGACACCTTCTTAGCTCAGGGTGCTTTCAGCATCATTTGCCCAGTGAATGAGCAAGCTATACTACATCCACAGCTACTGAACATAAGCAGGGTGATTGTACATTTAAAAAGATTAGACACACACAAGAAAAGCAGGCTGCCTACCTATGCATAGGCTGGCCAATTTGTGCATCAGACATATGCAACCCAGTTCACAGATTGTGCGAAGGGCAGGGCACAGTCATGATCATTTGCATGGGTGGTTACAGGAAAGCAGATCTTTCACAGGGACAATGTGTCAGCATGAGAGCTGAGATAATAACAAGTATGCACAGTTAAGGCAAGTATGACCACATATGGGGTGTGTGTCCAGTGTGAGGAAGTCCATGTCTAAATGTGTGTGCATGCATGTGCATTTGTGAGATTTTAGGGTTAGATCAGGGTTAGGTTAGGAGATGTAGTCAGTGTATGTGTGTGCTTGTGCGCGCACGTGTGTGTGTGTGTGTGTGTGTGTGTGTGTGTGTGTGTGTGTGTGTGTGTGTGTGTGTGTGTGTGCATGTGGTGAGTGTCAGGCTTTTTTAATTAAGATGCAGGTTAGGATTAGAAGTAGGGACAGGGTTAGGGTTAGCATGTCATGGTTCAGGTTAGCACATATTGGTTAGGGTTAGCACGCATTGGTTAGAGTTAGCACACACTGGTTAGGGTTAGTATGTATTGGTTAAGGTTAGCACATATTATTTAGGGTTAGCATGCATTGGTTAGATTTAGCACACAGTGGTTAGGGTTAGTATGTATTGGTTAAGGTTAGCACATATTGTTTAGGGTTAGCACGCATTGGTTAGAGTTAGCACACAGTGGTTAGGATTAGTATGTATTGGTTAAGGTTAGCACATATTAGTTAGGATTATCATGCATTTGTTAGAGTTAGCACACAGTGGTTAGGGTTAGTATGTATTGGTTAAGGTTAGCACATACTGGTTAGAGTTACCATGCATTGGTTATAGTTAGCACACATTGGTTAGAGATAGTATGTATTGGTTAAGGTTAGCACATATTGGTTAGGGTTAGCACACATTGGTTAGAGTTAGCACACACTGGTTAGAGTTAGCATGTCATGGTTAAGGTTAGCACACATTGGTTAGGGTTAGCATGTCTTTCAAAGGTGGAACAAGTGCTAGACAGATTAAAAGGACTTGGTTAACTATCATGACAAGCAAAGGTCAGACAAGAATGGCAGATGTACAATACTTTGGTCATTTGGTGGGAGCTACCAAGAGTTAGCCAAAGCTTGATAAAGTAGGATATATTCAGTTTTGGCTTATCCTGTTTACCAAAATGCAAGTAAGGACATTTATTGGAACAGTAGGATAATACAAGACATCTGCCTCCTCCCCAATATAGTAATATAGTCACTCCACTCACAGGCGTTACTTGAAAAAAAACACAGGACAGATAAGGTTTGTTGCACACACAGGTAAGGGGTTGTACTCAGCCAGTATTTTCATTGGAGGAAGACCATTAAGTGCTGTACCTGGTTGATGTGTTTTGCTTTATGTTTTATATGCTGTCCAAAGAATATGGCAACCAAGCATTATATATGGCTACAGTCTTTAAGAATGAACTCTCAAAAATAGCAGAGCAAATGCTCTTTTTTCCTTCTGTTTCAGCCTGACAGATGCTTTCCATATGAGATTGCACTACAGCAGGGTCTGGAAATTTGCCCTTTCCCTGATATTATGTGATCTTGGGGTTGGTATATATACATAGTGGGGATGTGGGAGGCTTGTCCTATGTGGAGGGCCCCCTGTAAAAAAAAATTTGCTTTTTTTCTTCACTGAGTAGATTTGCTCTAAAATGATCACTCTTTTTGTATTTGCTGCTTGGAGTATTCTGTGCTTAATGATAGAACTATTCTTTCTCTCTCTCTCTCTCTCTCTCTCTATATATATATATATATATATATATATATATATGTACATGTAAATACATACAAAAAGTCCCAAATGCCGATAAAGATTGACATTTACAACATTGGCAAGTCATTGCACATGCCGTGAGCATAATCTCGGAGCATGCTAACTCTAAAACAACACTTTTGCAGGATGACAAGTCCCCCTGCACTACTCATGTAGGGGTTCTAACTCAGAGATCGCACATTCCCTGGGAAAGGGTATATTCCCCAACTCTAGGCATTGTTGATCCTACACACCTGTTGACTATCTGCTTCATTGTCCAAAGTTTGTCAAAAGTTTGTAAAAAAACCCTACAGATGTTGACAATTGGGAGTGTCCCCTTATTTAAAGCATTCCTTATCTATCTATCTATCTATCTATCTATCTATCTATCTATCTATCTATCTATCTATCTATCTATCTATCTATCTATCTGTCTATCTGTCTATCTATCTATCTATCTATCTATCTATCTATCTATATATCTATCTATCCATCTATCTATCTATCTATCTATCTATCTATCTATCTATCTATCTATCTATCTATCTATCTAATCTATCTATCTATCTACTCTATCTATCCATCTATCTATATGGGTGGAGTATATATATCTCTCTCTATATTATATATATATATATATATATATATATATATATATATAGAGAGAGAGAGAGAGAGAGAGATATAGATAGATACATACAGAGAGTAATACATATATCTAATATATATATATATATATATATATATATATATATATATATATATTTTATTATGACAAATAAATACATTAATAAAGATATAGATATATCTATCTACATATACTGTGTGCATATATATATATATATATATATATATATATATATATATATATATATATATATATATATATATTCATAGATTAGTACTAGGCTAACTGCCCTTGCAAGCCATTTTAAGCCTAGCCAATTATCCCTTATGAGATTCAAACCCTGCACCAATATATATATATATATATATATATATATATATATATATATATATATATAAGAGAGATTTTCAATATTCTTTGTGAAAGAGAAAATTGCAGATAAAGGTATAAAATATTATATGATTTGTCACCAGGCTTTGAAGGCCTTTGTTGGTCAGCTAACTATCTGGACAACAATATATTTCCTGACAGAGAAGAGCATGAAATGTCACTGCAGGTCTAGTTAGGGACACCTGTTGAAAGTCAACACAGTGCTACATTAGAAGAGGTATGGTCACTGACTGAAGACCTTGAGAAAATAAACACATCATGGACATAGAAGCACCAATTACATTCTGCTATGAAGTGCTGACAAAAATAATTACAATTTTATAGTCTTTTGTCTTAGAACACCTAATACTTTATACTGACATTTTATACCTCCTTATAGCATATATTAAAGAGGCATCCAGAAAGAGAAAGTAGGCATTTCCTTTCCTAATGAGTAAGTATACACTCAGACGGAAGCCTCACTAAATGTAAAACAACACTTCTGCTTTAACTAGTTACTGCAGTTGGTTTTTGCATGAATTTCTTGTTGAAACATGTCACTGTGATGTTTAAACACAGTAATACACTACACTATTTTCTGTACATAAGTTATTCGTTTGTAAGGAGAAACTAGTGCTGTCCTTTGAAGGTATGATTTGATTCTTGACTACTGGGTTATAATAGATTGTGTGAGATATATCATAGCATTGGATAAGCCATTCATATACTTTCCCAGGTGTCTGCCTCACCCAGTGCACCCAGTGGCTATTTATGTCAAACCCACTAACTATACAAGTCAGCTTCAGTGCTTCGACTGGCAGTTTATATTCAGAGACAGCCTGTGTTAGAACCCGGGTCCTGGTAACTGTAGTTTAACACACAATACACGTGGGTAATAGGAATATCATAAAATAACTTCATAAAGCTATTACAGAGGAGCAAAGCTTACATGGTAAATATACTAGAGACAATATCAAAATCACACAGGAAAACATTTTCTGCCTCAAATACTAGGTATCTTCAAATAATTGTCCTTGAACTCTGCATCTAGAAGGCAGGTTCTCTATGAATAAGAATTTGGCCACTGTCTAATTTGCATAGTACAGTTCAAAGCCCTTACATTGCATTGTGTTACTGACAGAGATAGAGACATGTATTGCAGCCATACTATATCATCAGTACATCAGGAATGGAAGATGTCTGTCCCCAGGTGGGTCACTGCAGCCCCACAGTCTGTACAGCCATACTGTATCATCAGTGCATTAGGAATGGAAGATGTCTGTCCCGAGGTGGGTCAGTGCAGCACCACTGTCTGTGCAGCCATACTGGACCATCAGTACATTAGTAATGGAAGATGTCTTTCCCGAGGTGGGTCATTGCAGCCATACTGTACCATCAGTACATTAAGAATGGAAGATGTCTGTCCTGAGGTGGGTCAGTGCAGCACCACTGTCTGTGCAATCATACTGGACCATCAGTACATTAGGAATGGAAGATGTCTGTCCTGAGGTGGGTCAGTGCAGCACTACTGTCTGTGCAGCGATACTGGACCATCAGTACATTAGGAATGGAAGGTGTCTTTCCCAAGGTGGGTCAGTGCAGCCCCACAGTCTGTACAGCCATACTGTACCATCAGTGCATTAGGAATGGAAGATGTCTGTCCTGAGGTCGGTCAGTGCAGTACCACAGTCTGTACAGCCATACTGTACCATCAGTACATTAAGAATGGAAGATGTCTTTCCCGAGGTGGGTCAGTGCAGCCCTGCTGCATCATCAGTACATTAAGAATGGAAGATGTCTGTCCTGAGGTTGGTCAGTGCGGTACCACAGTCTGTACAGCCATACTGTACCATCAGTACATTAGGAATGGAAGGTGTCTCTCTTGGGTGGGTCACTGCAGTACCACAGTTCACACACCAGAATAGCCACATTGTCATGTCAAAGTGTGACACTGCAGATGTCACAGGGCAAGCAGTTATATAGTTACATTCCTGTGAAGAGTTTCACATGTGCAGATGGATAACAAAAAAAAGAGCAAATAACACACCTGAAGGGAAGTGCACCCAGAACTCCTACTCTACAACTGCCTTAATTCTATGTACGCATCTGTAGCAGGACTTCAGAAATTAGACTCTCAAAATACTGCTGAGGTCACTCATCCCAGGTGTACAGGGCAGTCTCCTGCAGTGGTGACTACACTCCTTCGTAATGCATAGGAATTCTGCTATGTTAATGACTACACTCGTGCAAGAACCAATGAGATAAAGCATTATTCATTACATTTAAGGAATCAGTATTCTATGGCACCAGTATAATGGAGTATGGTAGCAATTAATTCAGTGTTTAATCACTCGGCCTTTAACTTTCTAAGACCCCATATCAATAAATGGAACCACACCCATGCATGAGTGGGCTACTGTCCTTTTATTTGAGTAAATTAGTGAGAAATGTCTAGCAGTTTAACTTCTATAAATTCAAAATGGCTACAACAACACATATTTTTAAAATCAGTATCGCTACAATTTCATGTTTTCTCAGCATTCTATTTAAGGCAATGTGCTGTTAGTTCATGGAGCTGTGATGCACAACACCAAATATACTAGAAATAAATCTGACTTGAGTTTCATTCTACATGTGAGTTGTAGAATTGTGTCACTGGTCCTGAATGTGGGGTTTCATAAAGCCACAGTTGATCTTTTGCCAATCCCAAAGTTACATTTCTTATCTGAGAATCTCCATCTCTGTGTCTTTATTATTTTATACTTTGACATGTAGTTATTATTCAGTAGACAACATAGCACTAAATCCACCATTGGTAAAAATATGTAGTATTTCAGAGACAGAGAGTTTGTGCATATGTTGGCATGGGTGTGTAAATCAAACTATGTTAACAATCTGGATTGGAAAACAACAGTGACCTTTTCAGCAGCTCTTGTTTCTCTTGTTCCGGATTATTGCCTTTATAAAGTTATTTCTTTGAAACAGATTGTCAGAAGATTTCCCGTAAATGAAACGTTGTTGTGTAACATTGTTGTATGACACTGAACAATGATAATCACATTAGAAAATAGACTTTGAGAAATAAGACACATGAGAGCTTTGAGAATCACTCTGGCTTTCTAAAGGGGTACATTAGCTGACCAGGACAGACTATTAAAAATAAGTTGCCTCTGATTAGAGTAATGAATCAATATTCCAACATAAAACACATTTTGAAAAGAAATCATTTTGTAACCCACTATGTAAGCAGAAGTACCACTGTGACTGGTGGAAGGGTGTTTATGTATTTTTAGCTTGGTTGTACAGAGAAGGATGCAGTCGCTGGACATATGAATGGGCATGCTCTGTAACAGAGCAGTAAGTTAATTTCAATTTCACTACATGACGTTATACAACGGTGTAATTTCTTTTGTCAAACATGATTTACCTTTACAGTTGGATATTGACAATAGCAGCCTGTTGCCTATCCCACTTAGGGATGTGTGTGGACTGTCATAATATTGAGGATAGCTGTTCAGTACAATCGCTTTTGCATAAAAAATTAACACCACCATTTAGATACAGCAACACCAATGACATCTACTTCACTGGTAGCTTCCATGCTTCTTGGCACACACAGTATTCAATAACAACAAACAGCATTAGACTAAGATAAAAGTAGGCAAAATACACAGGTTTCAATAACCATACATTTAACTACAACTCTTAACAGTGAAACAGTGACAACCGTTTGATATGACCATTTTAAAATGACATGGCTCATGCACTGAAGTGACATTATAACAAATTTCAAAAACAACAAACTACCATCTGTAACTGGAAAAATAAATGCTAACACTACAACTTGAACTGATGTAACACATATTCATTTAATCTAAACAAATGTTCATAAGATTATTCAATAAAACAAGGAACCTGACAGAGACAGAATCAGAAACAGATGTGCCATTTATTAATATATACGATAACTGTATACAATATACACAAGTCCATCTTGCTGATAGCATTTTTGAAACATGTTTACCAAACAGCAAGTTTAACTTAATCCAAAACTTAAAATTAGGCTTTCTACAATTGAACAATGAAAATTTACAGTCATTTCTTTTTGACAAACAACAGAGGATAGTCTAAGAAATCCAATACATTTCAGTCACTCTTCCTTTTTTTTAATTCTTGCTATTGCTAACAAAATCCATATACAATTTGCTATAGAAGCATTTATTACAGAATCAGATATCATACACTTATCAGACAACAAAATGAAATTCTTCCCAAAATTTGCTTATTTTTCAACTCTTTAAAAATATGGCACAAATCAGCTTTAATTGTCTTTTGATGCCTCCAATAGGAATTTGCATTTTTATAAAGATTTTAGCAATTCTATGAGAAGTAATAAAAACTCTTTGCAAATATTTCCAGGCAAAAACATTCCAAAATGTACTAGGTGATGTTTAACTAATAGATTTTTACAACTCTCCCCGGATTCATGAAGCTCGGCGCAAGGCCTGTGTAAGGCTTGCACCGGCCGTGCAGCGTATAAATGGCGTAGCAGCGCCACATGCATAGTAATGAGTGTGCGCTGCAACCACAACCACGTGCATAGGGCACGTGCGCGAGTCCAGGGAGCCTAACTAGGTTGCGCTCGGAGGCGTAGCCAAGTCAGCAGGCGATGAGCAACCTAAAGTGCTGACTCTTACAGGCTGCCTGCAATAGTAACCGTACCTACCAGTGTCCGTGGATAATGATACGTATGCAAAGTATGCTACATAGTACCCGTCCACACAAAATGGAGAACCAAAACATAAATGCACGACATACAAAATGTTCCTGTTCATGGAACACATGATACTTAGAATACTGTGTCCGTTACGTATTGCACTGTCAGCAGTCATACCCAGTGGAGGTGGACTGCATCATGTCAGCGCGCCGCAAATACACACGACCAGCCCCATGGGCATGGTCACCAGCAGTCCCACAGTGGTAGTGATAATACACAGCTGGGCAGTCGTGGCCATATAACAACCATAAAGAAACTAGACATCCCAAACACACACAAACATATGTATAGTAAAATGTGCTATACACAGCAACGTAATCATCACATACACATAGGATGGAATATGCCGAATCGGAATATCCAGAAGCAGAACCCATGCATGCAAATGTAATACACAACAACCCCTTCATAGCACTTAACCCGCTCCCATGTCCGAATGTCCACCTAATCCAGCTAGCAGCCATGTGAAGCTGCACACCTACACAGAGCGGGTATACCCCATATGTAGTAGGAAGTATTGGCCTAGGCAGTGACAGGCTTGCAAATATGTACCCCACATATGTCAACATCCCATCCCAGGTACTGAAATCCAAATGGCTGCATGTGAATGTGTCGGCAGAATGTGTACATCCCGCGTGTGGTTACTGACCTGTCAAAACCCCATAGGTGTTCACACGCCACGGTGTCCATAAATGTACACATCTGGACA
This sequence comes from Protopterus annectens, assembly GCF_019279795.1. Lineage (NCBI taxonomy): Eukaryota > Metazoa > Chordata > Ceratodontiformes > Protopteridae > Protopterus > Protopterus annectens. Next base: position 1,890,450,169 of record NC_056732.1, on the reverse strand, counting down.
AAGCAGTATGTGTAGCCACGGTACTGATGAGTAGTTATGCAGACATGCCAAACATAATATACAGGATGGAACAGCTGTCCACCAAGCAGGTCACCCCAGCAGGGTTGCCACATGTACAGATTGTCAAGGTGGGACATCACTCGTAGATATGTGTGGATTTGCATGGTAAAACACCCACGGCCAATGCAAAGGATAAAATCACACGTATATGGCAGAATGAAAGGTTATTGCATAGCATGTGAATAGCTTAAGCTATCCAATATAATAGTCATGTGTACCAGATACAAAATGCCTGTAACATGCAAGTAGTAATGAAGGTAAGAAATACACTACTGTGTTAATATCACAGGACATATGGCACGTGTCAAGTGTTGACGCAGGACACAAATGTCCATAATGGGGCCTCCCCCGCAAAGAGGAACAAGTGCTAACCCTACACCCCACTGACGTATCGGCAGTATAAATACAACCCAATGACACACCAACACCACCGTCCAACCCATGACAGCAACAAAAGCTGGACAAAGACTAACACGATGCGTGCACAAATAGGGACACGTAATCAGTGCTCTCACAACCTTCTACAGGCCACCGAATAATAGTATGTACATACGCATGAAATGCTGTGAAGGATGTGTGGTAGTCCCCAGTATCACAGAGGTACGTACACATATACACTGTAACCAACCGTCACATATGTTCACTGTAACACAGCATACCTGCAGGTAATACATAGTTCAGTCATGTGCTACATAAATATCCACATATGAATGACTACAGGGAATAGACAATTGTGAATGGGAACAACGCACAACATGGAATATGTATGATAACCAGCACCACCCACATCATTGTATGCCAACAGCATAAGCTATTGTCGGTTGTCCAAACACCCGTGTCTATAAACACAGATTGAATATTATAGCAATAACCCACGCCTGGGTGTGGGTAATACTGGATATACCCACGGTTGGCGTGGTGTGGTCCCAATGGCGAAGCCCGAGGGACCAAACAATGCCAACCGTGGGTAAATACAGCATTACCTACACCCAGAAGTGGGTTATTACTATTATACCATGACATCAATTAAGAAAATAAACTATTAATTCCCTTACATAATGGCATAGTATAATGCCTGTTCGCCGCCTTCCGCAGATGTCTGGCATCCGCTGGTGTTGATGTACTGCGCCTCGCGCAGTACATCAGAGTTGAGCAAAAGCAACGGAGAAAGCAAGATCTCCGTTGCTTATATGTAGTGTTTCGCTATGTTACATGGGTTAACATAGCGAGACAGCTTTAAAATAAGCAATGGAGATGTCTGTTGCTAATGTTAAAACTGTCTCGCTATGTTAAACCCATTTAACATAGCAAAACACTACAAAAAAGCAACGGAGAGCTTGCTTTCCCCGTTGCTTTCTTTTACAACCTGTCTCGCTATGTTAAATGTGTTTAGCATAGCGAGACAGCTTTAAAGTAAGCAACGGACATCTCCATTGCTTATTTAAAGCTGTCACGCTATGTTAAATCCATCTAACATAGCGAGACAGGTTTTAAATACCGAGTTATACTAAAGGAAATAAGTCCGGGCGACCGGACCGTTTTCCATTAGTATAACTCGATGTACAACGGGCACGCTGGCCAATCAGCGTGCACGGTTTGGAATAATGGGGGGGTCATGGTATAATAAACATGGACAAACCATGCCCATGTGCCTCGTCTGACATTCGTACACAGTCAGGGCATTTTTGTACACTAGGTGGACAAGACCAAACCCAGAGCACCACAGGAACACCCTGACAATGAAAGACCTGTATGCGTTGGGGCTATAAGCCTTTGTGTTCTGAATATCCCTGCAGTTACGCCATATGCATCCCGGGTCAAGAGCATTAGGGAATGGGAATGTGTAACATGTAGTACCACACTTTTCCCAGCAGGAGAATGGATGCCTGTGACGTAAGTGAGTGCGGGGGGGGGGTATTGAAATGTAGCTATGTACCATGGGTATGCATATAAATGAGACAGAACACCAAACGTGTAGTGGTCACAGCAACCGGCCAACGTGAATGCAGTCCCGTTTGAATCACGAGTATAGAACATATAAATGTGAATGTGTAATTAATGCGTCTGTGCCGCAAAGACAGTTACATATGTAAAGGTGAAAGTGTGTTTCACATACGTCCATTAACTGGATCAGAGATATGTTACTGGTACTGTCACAACTAATACAGATCACGTAAGCACAAAGACTCAGTAAACATAGGTAACCCAGAATACGGATATGCATGTGCGCCTGCGCGTAACCCACAATAAGGAAATGCAAGTACCCCTGTGCGTGTGTGATCCGCTCACAGCAGAGTAACTTAATGCTGTTTCCCCCATGTTAGTTATACATGTCGCAAAACTGTCAGCCTCTGAAAATATGGAACCGGACAATGCCATGCAAAGTACTGTTACAAATAGTGAGAAACACATGATATATGCTAAAACAAACATAGAAAGTGGATAGAATAACAGGTGTGTTAGTAGCAGGGATTGACGAAGGGTATGCATTCGTAACCTGAACTACTTGTCAGAAGGTGCCACCGTAAGTCTCAAATGAAATGCCAGCAAATTGCCAGATAGACACAGGTCAATGTAAAACACACCTAAGATAAAGGGTCAACCATCCGTACACTCTGCCAGTATCTGTACAGTGGAAAGGTATGGTATGGCTATAAATGTGTGTACACAGGTAATCCACAGACATTAACAAAGCAAGGTATGAAACGAGGAGTTTACATGTATATATGTACACACAACAGACCTATGTCCCATATATATGACACATGGATATAAATATGCCAAGTAATAGATAATATGGGTAGTCAAACACACATCCACGAATGGGGAATATACAGCAGCAGTCAAAATCATTGGCCAGAAAGTGACAGTCCAGCAAGTTCTACACTTTAAACATGCATAGTGGTGTCCATTGTAGGACTCCAAAAAGTTAACCATTCGCAGTACCTGCTACGATTGATGCAAAGGAAGTGACAGCCGCAAATACGAATCAGCTGTATATGCACTAAAATCAGGTGCAAGGGTGATGACACATGTGTCCATGAAATGCAGGACGTATGAACAGATATCCCTAGAGTGGGGAGTGCATATAAGTGCGTCCACATCCCAGTACCGCACACATTAACCATGTGTAATGTGTACCATAGAGGGTTGCAGGCATGGGAACCTGGGTATGCAGAAATGGGCCTAGGTGTTTGGCAGAGACTTCGTAGGCCCGCCCCGTGGGAGGGATGTGGGTATAGCACATGCCTTTATTCTCAATAATGGTGCAAAGCATCCGCCGGATAATGCGGAAAGCAGGTTGGAAATATGTACAGCCCTATATCAGTGTCCCGTAGGCGATTCCCATGGATGGACATGCGTACGACCAAGATGGTACCCATAACTGGAAAACTGTCAGAATAACACAGCTGCAGTAAGGCATAGTACAGGAAATACAGATAGGGACTATATTATAAATACCCCATACAAAGTCAGACCACAGCGAATACTGGCGTAGCCATGAATATGGATGTTATGAATGTCACTAATCATGCAATGGAAATAGCGGTCACTATCACCTACTGCACAGTCCGTAATGCCTAGACAGCAATCATCTAGGAAGGCACATCACTATGTGAAATGTAACAAGGGCAAAGGCCGAACGTCAGGGCATGTACACATAATGACAACCGGTCAAGGGTATGAAGGAGCTAACCTGTCCAAAATACATGTACTGAACTGGTGATACTAGGCGGACAGGTGAGAAGAAAGACAGCAGGACAAATGGGCAAACATGTATAAGTCATACCCCAGAAAATGTGAATGACAACGTATGACCTGCGAAGGTCAATGTGGAAGGTAATCAGACACAAAGGTAAAGTGTCCCCCAGGGTGTCATGAAGTGTCAGCATAACAATTACTAGGCCCCCATAGTCGTACGTAAGCCCAGTCACTGACGGAAAGCGCAAATACGATGCACACATATGGTACATGAAAGAACAATTAGTGTGGATAAGCAGATGTAGACCTGTGTGAGGAATACAACTGTCTGCGTGGGTGTGTCATGCAAATACAAAGTAATGTCATGTGGGCTGTCATGCCGCCATACACTGTGTGTGTATTGTAGTCAGACAGTAGGTATGTTGTATCAGACACATACTCTGCAACTGTACAGATGTACGCAGACTGTGTAGAGGTATGCCTCATATGTTTGCTGTGTTCCACGTAACAGTAACAGTCCGGCACCCTCATGACAACTGATGACAGGAAACAATGACAAACATGTGATGAAGACACCAAATCAGACAGAAATGCCATACTCATGCATAACATATCACTGTGCCCACTGTCAATGTTTCTAAGAGCAACATGTCATTACTGGCCCTGAGTGTCCTACTATCACATAAGGCCCTGTCCAGATATACGCTCCTTGAGGTGGAGTGTTATGAACAGAAACAGATACATGTGTGTGGAAACATTATTATCCACTGCAAGATGATGAAATGTGCTGCAGTAGGAGGGGCATTACTCTCCGCAGGTATGTGCTGAAATGCAAATTAAACAGCAGTCTACATGAATTACCTATATAGGCGATGCCTGCACAGATGATTATAGTGGGACATACACACGACCATGCACACAGCTCAGATAGACATACACACATCATAAACAGGCAATGATACACAAAGTATATGGCTTGTACGAGTACAGTGACAGTACAGCAAGGATAGCTGTCTGCCAAGATATACAGCAGATGTCTGTAAGGGCGTGTAACACCTCCCGGAACATGGACGTTGCATGGACAATGTTTGGATTTGCATCATACCACATTGCTATGTGTAAGCTGTGCAATTATGCGATACATGGGACAGACAGCTGTCCATGCAAGAGCAGCGCTATGGGCATAAAATATGTATATATATATATATATATATATATATATATATATATATATATATATATATATATATATATCAAGAGAGATACAGACAGACACATGTGGCAAGGCCGGTAGTGGAACCTACACATCACTACCCTATCACACCACAGCATGACGCATGTAGAGAACACGCTACAGAGGTCGCTAACCACAGCAGACACACAGGCAGTCCACTAGGTGCATCTCAACATCCGCAAACACAGAGATGTCAGCAGGATATATGTGTGTTGCGAAGCATCTAAAACCATAACCTATGAACCCATGCTGCTGGGAGCATAGACACACACACACATCTGGCAGGCATGGGAATTGACCTTACACCTACCTACCCTATTGCACGACAGTATGACACAATTACAGAATGCGCTACTCAGATTACTGAACACAGCACTGTCAGAGGCATACGTCTAGGTGGGTGACATCATTCACAAAGGAATAGACGCTGATAGCAAATGTATGTGTTGTGAAGTGTCTAAAAGCATTACTGTCTCCAGAGGCAGCTGGAAACAGACACACACACGCACTTGGAAGGGCCAGGGGTTGAACCTACACCTACCTACATGAACACACTACAGCATGATGCATTTACAGAACGCGCTACCGAGATTACTGAACACAGCACTGTCAGAGGCATACTTCTAGGTGGGTGACATCATCCGCAAAGGAACAGACGCTGATAGCTAATGTATGGTTGTGAGGCGTCTAAAAGCATCACTGTCTCCAAAGGCAGCTGGAAACACACACAAACAAGCACACACACAGACTTGGCAGGGCTGGGAGTTGAACCTACACCTACCTACATGAACACACTACAGCATGATGCATTTACAGAACACGCTACCGAGATTATTGAGCACAGCACTCTCAGAGGCATACTTCTAGGTGGGTGACATCATCCGCAAAGGAATAGACGCTGATAGCAAATGTATGTGTTGTGAGGCATCTAAAAGCATCACTGTCTCCAGAGGCAGCTGGAAACACACACACACACACACACACACACACACACACACACACACACACACACACACTGGGAAGGGCTGGGAGTTGAACCTACACCTAACTACATGAACACACTACAGCATGATGCATTCCCAGAACACGCAACCGAGATTACTGAGCACAGCACTGTCAGAGGCATACTTCTAGGTGGGTGACATCATCCGCAAAGGAATAGATGCTGATAGCAAATGTATGTGTTGTGAGGCGTCTAAAAGCATCACTGTCTCCAGAGGCAGCTGGAAACACACACACACACTTGGAAGGGCTGGGAGTTGAACCTACACATACCTACATGAACACACTACAGCATGATGCATTTACAGAACGTGCTACCGAGATTACTGAGCACAGCACTGTCAGAGGCATACTTCTAGGTGTGTGACATCATCCGCAAAGGAATAGATGCTGATAGCAGATGTATGTGTTGTGAAGCGTCTAAGAGCATTACTGTCTCCAGAGGCAGCTGGAAACACACACACACACACACACACACACACACACACACACACACACACACACACACAGGGAAGGGTTGGGAGTTGAACCTACACCTAACTACATGAACACACTACAGCATGATGCATTTACAGAACGCGCTACCGAGATTACCGAGCACAGCACTGTCAAGAGGCATACACCTAGGTGGGTGATATCATCCACAAAGGCAAGGATTCCGATAGGGAATGAATACAGAGTTAGCAGTCACACAGCATGTTACTATCCCAAGGTGGACGTACAGTAACATGGCAGTGCTGCACTCGAGAATACTAACTATCTACGGAGCACTACATCATGAAATGGATACGGGATGCACCACAGACAGTACACCCTTTGAGACAGCAACCAGTGTGTTTGATGTAGGCATCCATTGTGGCATAGCAACTATATATAATTCGCATGGATGGCCACCATGGCTATGCAGGATGTCAATGGCCATGGCTACACGCCTAGTATCAGACGTCGGTGCCGAATGTACTGTGTGTCCATGAATGGTGTACTGGGCATGCTCACACACTTAGCATTTGCAAAGTGCAAACATGCATACACATGGAGTGTAATCATGAAAGGGCAGAGTGTGGAACGTACTGTGTGTCCACCTACACAACAGCAAACCGGTCATGCTCACACACTTAGCGGTTGCAAAGGGGAAACATACATGCACACAGGGTATAATCACAGAAGGGCGCAGTGTGCAATGTACTGTGTGTCCATCTACACAACTGCTTACTGGGCATGCTCACACACTTAGCATTTGCAAAGTGCAAACATGCATACACATGGAGTGTAATCATGGAAGGGCAGAGTGTGGAATGTACTGTGTGTCCACCTACACAACAGCAAACTGGCCATGCTCACACACTTAGCGGTTGCAAAGGGGAAACATACATGCACATAGGTTCATAGGTTCATAGGTTCATACTAGGCTATCTGCCCGAGGGCATTTACAAGCCTAGCCCATCGTTTTGTGGCTTACGCCACCCCTTTAGTATGGGGAACTATACCCATTATTTTGCTGTGCCTCTGTCGAGCAGTGACACTGAGGTAATCCCTGGGGTATATCTGCGATCTCCCATCCATTGGTCAAGATTTCTCTTGAACGAGGCCAGCGAGGTGCTCTGCCTCACATGTACCGGGATTTTGTTCCACAGCATAGGGAGTCTTTGGGTGATGAATCTATCCCTCCAGCACGTCCTGTTAATAGCCGTGTCGAGGTTTAAGTCTCCCGCCTTGTGGCTCTGATGGATCTAGATTTTTGAGGTGAAGCATATTCATCAAATCTGGGTTTGACATGGCCTTGTATGTTAGGCAAAGGTCACCTCTGAGCAGTAAGCGGTGTTTACTGAATAGAGCTGGAGTTCTTTCAGTCGGGCAGCATAGGACAGATTTTGAGACCCTTTATCCGTTTGGTCAGGCACTTTTGTGGCCTCTCCAGCTGCTGCAAGTGTCGGGTCAGATACATTCCGAATGGGGCATTGTAGTCAATCATTGGTCTGATGAGTGATGAGTCAAGGGAGGCTATGACCTCCTTGATCTAGATGAGAATCCCTTCATGATAAGGTGGGCAATGTAGAAGGTCTTCCTAACTACTTTAGCTACATGGGTGTGGAATGACAGACTACTATCAACCTGGGTCCCCAGGTCCCTGATAACTTCTTCTGTGCTCAGTGGATTGCCACCCATTTGGTAGCTACGGTAACCTTGTTTTTCCCAAGGGTATGACTATGCATTTTTGGCATTTAACTTTAGGTTGGGGCTCTGGCACCAGTTATCCATTTCTGTGAGACCCTTCTGAAGGATATCTGTGTCAGATGTGTTTTCTACTATGGCGCAGTTTGCAGTCATCTGCAAACTTTGTCAGCCATAACCCTCCTGTGTTTGCTTGTACTGGAAAAGTAGATGCCAAACAAGAGTGGGCCCAGGACTGACCCTGTGGGACACCACTTGTGACAGGCTTTGAGTCTGACATGGCGCCAGCAACTCTGACCCTGTGGGTTCTGTCACTCAGCCAGTTTGCAACCCATCTTGTGATGTATGGGTTAACATTTAAGCTGATGAGTTTTTCAATGATACCCGAGTGGGGTATTGTATCAAGGCCTTAGCCAGATCGAGGTAGGCTGTATGGACTGCCTTTCCTCATCGATGGCTTTGGTGACTGTTTCGAAAAAGTCAACCAAGTTTAAAGGCATGATCTGCCTTTGACAAAGCCAAACTGGGTTGGATCCAAAGTCTGCAAATTCCCTATGTCTTTATTTATGAGGTCCATTATGATCCTCTCCATGGCTTTGCAGATAAGGCTTGTCAAGCTAATGGGCGGTAATTTCCAGGGTCGGTGGAGGCACCGCCTTTTGTGAAGTGGGACCACAGTTGCAGTGCGCCACTCCTGGGTGCACGTATCCAGAGGTAAGACTTTGATTAAACAGCTGTCCTAGCTGTGGGTTTAATTCTCATTGAGTTCGTGGAGGAGCACACAGCCGGGGACACCATCAGGTCCCATGGATGCTGTGTTTTTTGCTTTGGAGAGAGCAGTTCTCACTTGGGCGCTGGAGATGTTTGGGTGGCTGCAATCGTTTGGTATAGATATCTCTCCTTTGGGGAGGGGAGAAGTTTGCACTGAACCTGTCAGCCAGTATGTTGGCAATGTCTGTAGGATCAGTAATCTTCACATCACTTTGAACTAGTTCTGAGCATATCTGGTATAATCACAGAAGGGCATGTGGTATAATCACAGAAGGGCACAGTGTACAATGTACTGTGTGTCCATCTACACAACTGCTTACTGGGCATGCTCACACACTTAGCATTTGCAAAGTGCAAACATGCATTCACATGGAGTGTAATCATGAAAGGGCAGAGTGTGGAACGTACTGTGTGTCCACCTACACAACAGCAAACCGGGCATGCTCACACACTTAGCGGTCACAAAGGGGAAACATACATGCACACGGGGTATAATCACAGAAGGGCGCAGTGTGCAATGTACTGTGTGTCCATCTACACAACTGCTTACTGGGCATGCTCACACACTTAGCATTTGCTACGTGCCGTCCAGCATGCAGACGGAGGGTACACACAGAAGGCATACACATGGAGTGTAATCATGGAAGGGCAGAGTGTGGAATGTACTGTGTGTCCACCTACACAACAGCTAACTGGGCATGCCCACACACTTAGCAGTTGCAAAGGGGAAACATGCATGCACATGGAGTATAATCACAGAAGGGCGCAGTGTGCAATGTACAGTGTGTCCATCTACGCAACTGCTTACTGGGCATGCTCACACACTTAGCATTTGCTACGCGCCGTCCAGCATGCAGACGGAGTGTACACACAGCAGGTCACAGTAAGGTAAACCTGTCCACACGCACAGGGTGGTCCCACATGCAGTTACTTGTACACACACAGATGACATCACAGGTGTCATGGGTGCAGGTCAAACATGTACACACTGCAATGAACACTGTAGCTGTCATGCCACCACCATGTCATCGGTGCAGCAGTAAGCCTCACGGTCCAACAACAGCATGTGACATATGTCCACAGGTCTGTATAGCAGTGTACACCAGTTGTCCAGAGTACACATGTACTAACAATGATCCAACATGTGTGATGTAGTCCACCCATATCAGTATACATGGACAGGTCAGCTCCACACATACCATGGCCCTGACACAGCTGTGACACATGACTGCTGCTGTACCACAATGCACAGATGTCTGGATATGTCATACATGTGATTGTCTGGATGTGTGCATGGACTGCACACATGACACATACAAAGCCTGTGATGTACCACATGCATAACACTGGCGTACGTGGTGCTACACACATGAATGGAAGGTGGACCCATGTCTGTGGAATGCTCCCACTACAGGGTGTAGCAGTGTTGACTGGGACACATACACTTGTATTGTTTGCCTGTGACAGCTGTGATACCATACCACAGTCCATGTTTTATGTATGTCAACACACATGTCAAAAAGTAGCAATGCATACACACATGGCAACAGGAGACACACATGACATGTGTACTGTGCATGGAGCAGCCATGCATGAGCAGTGGCCGATGTCCATAACATAGTTGCAACAACCTACCACATGCATACCCATCATAGGGGCTGTTATACGGTGGCATAGAAACAGCACGTATGGAGGTATGTGTGTACATCATGTGTTTAAACACCTGTCTACATGCATGTGTGCAGGTGGTGGCTCACAGTTGTGTCACACACCATCCTACCCTGCCATGTGCATACAGTATGCTATGTCGCTGTTACATGACAGTGCTGACATAATGCATACCCAGTGGTCAGGTGTTATCGACTGTATGTCACATGGCAACTGTAACACCTACCACCTCCCAAGTGCATATATCAGCACATCTGCCAGATACCGTGTTGGTATACATAATGCACTACATACCGCTCCATGCCTGCACACGTATCATATGGCGGGTGTAGTATTCCCAGCACTGACATGTGTGCATGAATGTGTGCCCATGTATGCCACATATCGGGGGAATATGTCCCACGTGCTACACATCCCTGTACACCATAGTAGAGATCTGTACATACCTCAGTGTGGGGAGCATGGATTTCAATGGTGCAGTACATGCAACACATTGTCTCTCTGTGTACACATGTGTGCTCACCACAATGTGTGTGTGTCTACATGTTTGTATGTCTGCTGCTTGGTGTGAGGGTGTATGCTAATATACTGTTGGAAACGAACACTAACCACACATGGTGACTATCCCGTACTGGTGCTGCATTGCACAACCCTGTCGATGCCATAGGTGTGAGCCATACTGGCTACATGTGCAAGTCCACCCCCTGTGACATGGCGTGTGGGTGCATAGTATTGTGAGGGTGCTGACCACACAGGCAGGTGTCCCCATCTGCACACTATGGGGTGTGCGACATAGTGGTGTATACCCCACGATTGCGACCATGTTCCTGTACTGTTACAGGGTCCTACTGCTGCACAGCATGCCCCACAGCTGACAGGTGACACCTGAAGTCAGTGGCCATCACACTGTGTACGACACCTGCACCATGTCACCATACCTGTAGTGTGTCCTGCTATGTATGTGACGTCTCTATCCACTGTAGCCTGTGGCACCGACCACATGCATCAGGTGCAGTATATGTGCGGACATGTGTGTCATGTAGGTGTCCAGGCAGGTTGCGGGTACATGTAGTATGCTGATATTGCCAGATGTGCCTGTGAGTAATCCACAGCTACACGTGGGGGGGCAATAACAGTGCTCCCTGTAGGCACATGTGAGTACACCACAGGAGAGATTCAGGGTATCAGAACCAACATAGTGCTACACATGTAACTGTCACACATACCGTGAACACATCACAATGCATGCTGCACCTGCACTACATGGTATGTCTGCTGCATGTTGACAGTACACAACCCACGTCACATACGCATCTGTCAGTATTCATACACAACCACTGCAACATACACATCCCACGCTATGCATACACAGGTATCACATACACCTCTCACTATCCTGTCCACCCTGTGCATCAGAATATATCTGCATAACCCTGCACCGATGGTGTGGATGACAGGGATGCGGCAGAGGCTTCATCATATGCACAGGGTGATATGTTTGCCAGGGGAATAGGCTGCACCAATGGATAACATCATGTGTGTGTGTAAGGGCCGGTGAGTTTACTGGCCATGTCTGTGCAGAATGCATGTGGATGTGGTGGAGCCCTACAGTTGTGTCTGCTGTGTGTGGGTATGTGTGTACAGAGTACAGCCATATGTGATGCCTACACGGGATATAATTGACAGCCTCAGACTGTACAGTGCAGGTTGTACAGCTCACTGTGTCCGTCCACGGCCACGTGACCTGTGCCTGCTTGGGGTTGCACGGGCACTACCAGGTGGAGGTAGGGAGTGACTACTGTCCGATGACACATGTCCACTGGAACCGTGTCCACGATGGGACCGGCCAGGGCCACTTCCACGTGGCCTGCTGTGTCCTGGTGTGGACAGTGCAGCACCAGCTGCACTGCTGCTGCTACCGGCACTATGTGAGTGGGCATGAGAGGTGGCACGCACACGTCGACCTACACTAGGTGGTGTTGCTGGCCTATGCCCACGTGTCCTATGCCTCACCCCAACTAGGTGTTCCAGCACAGACAGCTCACGCGGATTGCCATGCCTCGGTCGAGATTCCAACCATTTCACCTAATTAAGCCTATCCAGTACATTAGCAATCTGCTGTTGAGCATTTGCCAATGACTGGATGTTGTCATTCAGGGTATGGATTGCAGCCCTCTGCAGCCTCTGCCCTTCTTGGTTCTGCCGTTCTGCACGTGCCTGTGCCACCATTACAGTCTGGAACATGCGTCTGGTGATACCAGCTGCTGCACCCTGTACTGCAGGTGCATGTCTTCCAGAGGTCCTCCTACGAGCAGCACCAGCCACATGCCTGTGTGGCACATCACCAGTCATTACACTGGCAACATGGTGTGTAGTCACACCTTCTGTAGCCACCACACATTCCTGTTCAATGCCAACAGATGCTGACTGTCCCTCCTCTATGGGCAACGGTGATGTGGTATGTGTTGGCATCAGAACCATGTGCGGGGAAGAGGGGGACATAGGTGGGATGGTAACCAATGGCACAGATTTAGCCCCTGATAACCCTGCCTGTACCTCATGCATATGGTCATCACCGCTAGTATCTGTGGGGACACTAACATCAGATGGACCGCAGGAGGGTAACGCACCTACACCACCTGTGAATGCAAAGACATACTGTAAGGTACATTACACACAGACACACACACAGACACAGACACACACAGACACACACACACACACACAGACACACACAGACACACACACAGACACACACAGACACACACAGACACACACAGACACACACAGACACACGCAGACACACACATACACACACACAGACACACCATGCATGTGATATTTCAGATGGCATGCAGCATTCCTGCACTACAGCACAGGGACTGCAGCTCAGACATTAATAGTGTTAGTATGCATACCACCCTGGGGTGCACACTACATCAAGCAGGTGTCATATCAGTAGGCATGCAGTACACACAATCATGGTAATTTGCATACATCACCGTGATACACCATGTGGCCACAAATAGGTTAACAGTACACATGGCTGACGTTACCTTGACATGTAATCCGCTGACATGTGCAGTAACATGTATACATGTTTGACACAATGGTGTCCCGACACATGCACAGCATCATAATGGGCTTCACAGTGCAGTGTTGTGTGTACAGACTACAGATAGAATGCATGTTTAGCAAATGTGTATGTGCAGGTGTGGTTAGTGTGAGCCGTGTACATAGCTATACAGTGTGGAGTACAGGCACTGTGCCATTGCATGGCAACATGACGCATGTATGTTGCTGTGCAATGCATAACATGGACGCATTGCATTGCCATGTCTGCAACACAGTCATGCTGTTCCACAGCTCGTATATGGTAGACATCGGTGACACCGCCGGTGGCTGCGGACAGGCATTCCGGTTGTCCGGTGTAACACATCAAATGTACAAGTGGTCCACTATGGCTATGATTGCACTATGTGTGGACAATGTGCAATGGGGTCTATCCACATCAGACGTACTGTGTGGCAACATGCCTGAGGCTATCACCCATGGCCATGTGTGAACGGGTGTTGGACAATTGTCTGTGATGGGCATCTTGTACACATGTCTGTGGTGTCCCATGTGACATACACCCATACATGTCAGAGGTGTCACAATCCACAGGGCTATGCAGACAACAGTGTGGATGTTTGTTATGTCGGGTGTAGGTCATGTGATGGTGTGACAATATTGCAGACAGAACACCACAAGCTTGGGGCATGTCGGGTGGCGTGTCACAATGTGTGCACACAATGCAGGGGCATATGTCACAATGGTGACACCTGCGTGCTGCCCAGATCACTGCTCACTGTGTGGTACTGTGTGCATACCACAAATGTTGGTCCAATGCATACTACATATGCATCCATTGTAGAATACCTCCACCATTGTATGCATAGCTGACCGCACATATCACATTGACAGGTACTGTGGTTTCATGTCGGTGTATAATAACGGTGTATCTATTGCACATGGGTGGCATATGTGTGTGTGTGTCTGGTGGTGCAACCTGTATAACGTGACTGGAACAAAACCCAGGTATGCATGTTATACCTGGCCACATGGCAAATAACTCTACACTGTAACATGCCTGATACTGACAACAGTCTCACCTGCGACAGACCCATGTTTGTGCGACACGCCAGAGGTACCTGTATAGGGGTGACACAACAGTATACACATTATCCATGACTGTATGACAGCCACAGTTTGCACTGTGCATGTGAACACATGTACCTGTGTGATAGCATATGGTATGCACACGTCTGCATACACAACGTAGCATACTGTAGTATGCAGCTTGTGTGCCCATATACCTGGCATGTGTTGTTACTTTACATGATGTACAGTGACACCTGCAACTACAGTGGGTATCATACTCATATGAAGGACTGACTTACCAGGCAACTCCAGGCTCATTGGTTGGGAGACACCCACCTCCACGATGGCGGCTAGTGTTTCCGCATGCTGTTCCCTGGGTGTCCCCAGACTGGCCAGTAGCTCCTCTGTGCGTGTGAGTGGGGGCTGGGTTGGTGGCCCACCACCTGTTCCACCTTGTTCTCTGGCGATTGCAGTGGCACGCTGTTTTGCATGCTGTATCAGGTCCGTGCAGTGTCTGTGTACCTGCTGGTAGGTGTGGTTGTTGCCACCCACGTCATTCACCCTCCTGCGTATATCCTGCCACAGGTCATCCCACTGCTGAGCATGCTGTGGCACATGGCTGAACAGCATGTCATAGTTGTCATGGAGCAATGGTATGATGACATCATCCTCCTGGTGGCTGAAGGCTGGGAGTCATGAACGTGGCATTATCTGTAAGACATAATGATGGTGACAGGTCGCATTCACACTGATGTACTGGCATACCACTGAACATACATTGCTATGACATGTACGACATCTGCACAGTAATCTCTGAGAAGCATCATGACACTGACACAGCTGACGTGTTGCTGTCACACCTGTCACACCGTTATGCAGTGGATATCATATCATATCTCTGTGTCAACTCATCACAGTGTACATACTCCATGTAGATGGTAACTTGCTGTGGACATGTGTACTTGCCTGCACCTGTGTTCTTACCAATCTGCACTTGGCCCGATGTGTCCACAGTACTACTGTTCACCTGGATGCTGTGTATATGTCACATAGCATCACAGATGCAGCCGTTATGGACGTCAGCAGTGACACTGCACACATACACATGGACACCTGCACATGCATGTGTTTTGCCATATACATCTACTCAGCACTGTACGGGTGTTGAACATCCTGCCATGGCTCACCTGTATTGCACATGTGATACACATGAGACAATGTCTATTCATATGACATTTGCAGGGATGGTCAAACATAGCATGTGCGCAAGACGTTTACACGCTGTCACACAGCAATTGTGACACCACAGGGTGCATCAGTGCCACATTACTGATCCAGTCAGTTGATAGTGCATGTACCATGTGGCCATCGCACCATGTATGACTGTGATGACACGTGCAGCCTTGATGGATAGGGTTGCATGGTATGGCAGGGTATATCACATATATGGTACAGGGATGTGTCCAGCCTGTGGAATACCAGTATTAGGATGGTGGCTGTCCATTCCATATGTCATTTATATGGGTATATGGACATGTCGCATGTCCATCATCATGGTGTGGACAATGTCCTTCTGCAAGGTAGGCAGCATGCTGCATGGTGGGGGTGTGTATTGTGCATGCTGGTATCGCACATCCATGCATAGACATTACCCGACAGGTGCTATGTGCTGTACTATTGTTCAACACAGTGCTGTATATGCCCGCACGGGGATATCCCGTCCACATGGATGGTACCTCGACCTGACATGGGTACCTCATATGTCTACATCCAGTGCCTGCTGTCACCACCATGTCAGCGGGTGCACTGCACAGCACCATCCCTTCCACAGTGACCATGGTGTTGAGCACAGCCTAGGTATTCATTTATGGGGACGGGGATGTTTACATAGCGGTGGCAATGCTGGTATCATCCATCAGACCGTACACTTATGACACACACCTCACACACACAGCCCATTCAGTATGTTGTTCGCAACACTGACACAGCTATACTGCTCGGTCAGGTCCATTCCCAGCTGTACATACACAGATGCATAACATTTCTCTCTGTGGCATGGGCTACAATCACGGTGGTGTTCAACACATACTGTGTTCGACTGTAGCTGGCGCTGATGTTCTGTGCACATGTCAACACATTAACCCTGTTCTACTGTAGCCAGCGGTGATGTCTCACTAGCTACGGCTGCTGCTGGTGCCTGACTGGGAGTGCGCTCCTTCTCTTTTGCCCTGTATTTTCCCTTGGGACCGCGCCTGGGTGGATACAAACACAGCAAAGGTCACCTACTCTATCCATACTTTTGCATAGGAAACTACTTGCTCTGCTGCCTTAATCCCACCTTGGAAATTGGAACAGAGTCCCCCAGTGGAAATTAGAAAGTATGTGTATTTGTTGATACTTGGGCCTCTACAACTGTTAATCGCCTACTTGTTAGGTTTTGTAAGCTATCTCCCTGCCAGGACAAACAGCAGCCTACCCTTCTTATTTCTCACTCTCCTGTCTCTCTCCCATCTTATCTGAGTCTTCCAGCTCTTCCCTACTCCACCCTATCCAGTCCCAAGACCTGCCTAGTGGGCCAGTGCACTTCTGCATTTGACCACTAGAGGGCGTCCTCCCCTCATTATCATTACTTATTTTCATTCATTTCTTGCTTTTCTCTACATTTACTTTGCCCATTTAATTATAGAACCCTTCTTACCCTGCTTGAGCTTACCTTCCCATATAACCTTACTCATGCACCACTGACTGATTGGCTCTCGATCCTCTCCTGGTGTCTTCGCTCCGTTGCCTGCGGGCTCACTCCGCTCCCCTACCCTGCCCCCAATTCCCACCCGCCCCCAGCACCTCTAGCTATATCCCTCTTGACACCACACCCACTTCCTCCCTACACCAATCACTCACAACTCCCTAGACACTCCCCAATCAGCCTACTACCCAATTATAACCACACCTATTACTGATCTAACACACTACACATCAATTATACACTCACACCCACTTATCAAGCTCTCCCTCTAGCACCACTTCTACTTACCTTTATTACACTTGACCTATCAACATTTCTTCTTCCTACTGCCCAGAAAACTTAAGAAATATATAAGATAACTGCAACACTTAAACACCAAGAAACCTTCAACATGCATCTAAATACCCCATCTATCTTTATTTTACTATTACTATCTCTTAAATTATCATATCTCTATTACCTCACCCAACCTCCTTCATCTGACCATTCACAACTTTTTCATACAACCTACCACTTGAACTCCCCTCTCTCACCTTTACACTCTCCTATTTCTCCCCATCTATACCCAATAACACAACTTTTAACCTTCTCATTCAAAATTTTCTCCTCACAGAATAACCCTATCCCTATAGTAACTAAACACCCCTTGATCATCACAACAGATCCAAATTGTTATTCTACTCTACTCAATTACCTTCCTAACCCAATCTTTCATCTCATCAACTGCCTCCTATCTGGTGACATCCACCCAAATCCAGGCCCCTCCACCTCTCCTTCCTCACACAAGCCTATATTATTTACTTCTCTAAACCCACAAAGTATTGTCAATAAAGTCCCTACCCTCCATGCATGGCTCACATATAATAAACCTGACATACTTGCTATCTCAGAAACATGGTTAAAACCCTCTATAAAAGACTCTGAAATAACTCCACCCAGCTATTCTATCATTAGAAAAGACAGGACCCAGAAAAAAGGCGATGGAGTTGCTCTCCTATATTCTTCTTCCCTGCTAGTTACCCCTACAACAAACCTACTCCAAAGTTCAACAACGCTGAAGTACTCCTCAGCCTCCTACAGGTTAATAAGCACAAATACATTTGTCTAGCATCTCTCTACATTCCCCCAGGTGACAACATTTCCACACTTGAAAACATCCTCTCTTGGCTCTCAAACAATATCAGTAATGAAACCATAATCTTAGGAGATGTAAACATCGACTGGACCTCCATCCAGTCTTTGACCAACCCTCTTAATATCAACCTATATAATTTCTCCCAACTAATCAACACAATAACACACCCATCAAAAAACCCCTCTTGTGGCACCATCCTTGACTGGATTCTAGTGTCACATCCCACTATTTCTCAGACAGTGGTACTCTTCCTGACCCCTTGGTGATCACTTGCCTACTTTCACCCACCGACTCCCTGTATCTCTTATCGCCCATAACTTCATCACTACCCGCAATGACAAAACTTTAACCCATCAACCTTCATATATTCTCTGAAAGCAATCAACTGGAATAACCTAAAGACACTACCCTAGAAGATGCAGTTACTCACTTCAACTCTACTTTCTTAGAAATACTCAATTCCCAAGCCCCACTAAGAACAAAAAGAATAAAAACAAATTCAGCCCCCTGGCTAACCAAGACCACACTATCAAGTATGCCTTTAGAGATAAAGCTTGGGGACTCTATCTTAGAAATAAAACCCCAGAACAACATAATGCGTACAAAACCCTTCGTAATAAAGTAAAAAGCTTATAATCTCTGATAGACAAAAATATTTCTTCACACTCCAAAACAACAACAAAACTAACCCTCAAAGATTCTGGAAGGGGATCTCTACCCTCCTTAACCCCAGTAAGCCACACACCCCAACCCCAGACCCAAATAGCCCAGACTTAGATCTAGCTACACAGTTCAACTCCTTTTTCATTGACTCTATTAGCAAACTCACATCCTCCTTCACATGCCCCTCCTCAACATCTAATTCATCCCCTCCTTCTCCCACAAACAACCGTCCTCTTACTTCCTCTGTCTCCTCATTCTCATCTTCTTACTGTCCATCTTCCACCTCATCCACTACTCAAACCGCCTCTTCGCCCATATCTTCCTCAAATCCTCTCTCTCCCCACTCTTCTCCATTCTCATTTAAACCTATACCCACTTCCACCATAAAAAAACATCTTCAGAAACTGAAGCCATGCACCAATGCTCCGGACAATATCCCCTCTTACTTCCTAAGTATAGCCAAGAAGCAATTGCCTATCCCATTAGCATTCTAATTAACCGCTCCATCCATGAATGCACGGTGCCCCAATTGTGGAAGCAAGCTTTCATCATCCCCCTCCATAAAGGAGGTAACAATTGCAACATCAACAACTTCCGCCCTATTGCTATCCTGTCCCCCATATCTAAAATTCTAGAAAAGTGCATCCAGCTTCAACTCCTTCCACATCTGTTAGATAATAACCTTTTAACCCCTACACAACACGGATTCAGGCCAAATCATAGTACCATGACAGCCCTCCTGTCCTTTCTTGAGATTGTAAACAGAGCTCGCGATCACAGCCACATTGTCTCTACCCTATTACTTGACCTCTCAAAGCCTTTGACACTATCTCACACAGCCTACTCTTATCCAAACTGTCACAACTTAACCTCTCTCCCTCCTCCATAAATTGGTTTTCCAGTTATTTATCCAACAGATACCAAGCTGTAATATGGAAGAAGGCCACTTCCTCGTTCCTTAGTACCCACTCGAGTTCCCCAAGGATCTATTCTTGGTCCCCTCCTCTTTAATATATTCATCAATGATTTCCACAAATCTATTCCATTTGCTAATATCATCCAATACGCAGATGATTCTACCATTATCTGCTCTGCCACCTCTTCCTCTTCACTCCAAAAACTCACACAGGAAGCTTTCTCAATTACTGAAGATTGGATGAAAACAAATCACTTAGCACTCAATGCCTCCAAAACAAAACTAATGGTATTTACCCCCTCCAAATCCACTTCCTTCGACATAAACTCCTTCTCTATTACCAGCCAAGACAACTCACCCTTGGAACTGGTATCTGAAGCTAAGCTACTAGGTGTTCAAATCGACAACCGGCTTAATTTCAACTCTCATCTACAACTTAATATTAAAAAAACTCATCAAAAACTAGGTATGCTTTACCGTCAGAATCAGTATCTTACTAGCTCCTCCAAAATCACTCTCGCCTCCTCCTTTCTTATCCCCTCTCTTCTCTATGGGGCTCCATTATTGACTAATCTTCAGATCTCACTAAAGAACCAGCTCTCCTCCTGCTATAACAAAATTGCCAAATTCGCAAATAGCCACAAATCCTCCACTCACCACTGTTTCTCTCTCCAAAAACTAAATTGGCTCGAACTATCTAATCATCTCATCTATATACAGCTGACCTTAGCTCATAAGCTCATTCTCAACCCCTCTCTTTGTCCCTCCCTGTCTTCTGCCTTTAAAATGCACCTACCAAATAGAGTCTTAAGGTCCAACAATCAAAACCTACTGGTAATTCATAAACCATCTTACCCCCCAGGTAAACACTTACTATCCTGTAACCTTTCCCGTCACTGGAACTCACTCCCACCATCCATTCATACCACCTCTAACCACTACATGTACAAAAACAGCTTCACACACATCTAAGTTCCCAATGGGATTGCTCTTGCTCCCACCCCTCATAAATACATGACATCCTTACCACCAATATGCTTACGGTGCAAAAACTTTTACCTAACAAAGCTTGTGTTCCTCTGTATTCACCCTGTAAGGTACTTTTATGTTCCTTCTGCAAAACTCCTCTGTTATGTATTTCACATTATTTCCAAGCTCATTTACTTCACATTAATCCTCATTGTTTATACTGTTCTGAATGTTTTGAACTTTGAGTTTAAATGTTTTATCTACCACTTTTGTATAAATATTAGCAATCTTGTGTATGAACCTAATTTTGTGTGTGCTGGAGCTTTTCTCCCCAGGACTTTTATCTACCATTTTGTATAATTATTTAGCAATCTTGTGTATGTACCTAATTTTTCTGTACTGGAGCTTTTCTCCCCAGGACTCCATTGAAAACGGGTTCTTTTTGGCCCAATGGACTATCTTGGTAAATCAACTGCAAATAAATAAATAAATAACTAAAATGTCAATGCTGCACATTGTGTTGATGTCTGTCTGTCAACAGGCCACTGGTGGAACACGCAAAGGTATTTGTAATCAAATATGCATGCCGCCCTGAGCAGCTGTACTGCTAACATCTCAGGTGCTAATGTGTCATGGACATGCACACCTTACCTGGAAAGGTGATAGTGCATTGCCACCCTTACTCATCACCTCTTGTGGGTTGCTATTATCCAACACCCTATTTGTATTGTATGGTCAAGCTATGCACCTGTGCAGGACATGTGAGCATGTAATGCGCTACTGATTACCTTTGCACCCATTGCACAACATGTCACACAGGTACACTGGCAGTCATACACTTCACAGCTTGCTGAAGGTACGACAGGTGTTGTACACACTTAACACACATATCCTGTGGGACATGGTCGTATGTATAGGCATGTCCAACTGTCACGTACCAGTGCTATCCCTATATGACAGATATGTCGTACATGTGGCAATACAGCAACTGTCACATGTACTCGTGCAATGCTCCCCTACCAACGTACAGCGGTACTGCCTGTGGGAGATGTGCTTCTGCATCCATGCTGTGCCCATAGCTGTCAGTTGTACATCATTACGTGCAACGTACCTCATCTGGTGTTCTACAGGTGCATGTTCATCAAGGTTCCACATTGGAAGGGTCTGTCACACATTCATTGTTGTACACGGTTTACATGTCAGCCATGGCTTACTAGATGGGAATCATAGTAATTCATTGGGATATCATATTTATACATTAGAGCAGCATATTTCAGCCATCATATACCCTCCCTAGTTGACACTGTTAGTCAGCCAGTAGTAGGTGTTCTACGATCTGCACATTAGTCACACAGTACGAGGGCTACTGTTACCCATTCTGGGGACAGGGTGCTGACAGCTGTGGATGGGGGTGATGCTGTCGACAACCATGACTGCACCTGATGGTCACGTCTGGATGTGTAACATTCACATCACACACCTACCATCATGTAGTACCACATCGTCTACAACAATGGACATTCCTGCAAGAACAACGTATGCAATATGTCTGTATAACCACTGTAGGCACCACTGGTGGCCCCCAGCATGGCAGCCAACATCACCAGTGTATATCCCGCAGACTCATGGGTTACAACATTCACAACACACCAGTCACGGTGCAGTTCCTCACATCATGTTACACAAGGCATCATGCACTGAGATGTTGCGGACGGGTGAACACCTCTGCAACTCAACATACACACACATGACACATCACCTGGTACAATATATCTCTCATACATCATGTTATTGTGACTGCCCTGTGATGGTAATACACAGACTACGTGTACTGGGACATGCAATGGCTCACCGGTGTTATAGCCCTCTGGGTGTGTGTCTAGCCATGGTGTACATTCGGCAGTGGTTTGGACACAGGAACACTGTACATTGACCTCATGTGTCACTGCAACAGTTGCCTAAGCTCCTACTGTTATTGTACAGGCATGTGGTATCTGACCGCTATGACAGTCCAGGTCAAACACAATGCTGTGGCATGCATGACCTGCAGCCATTGGCCTGGGGTGTAGAGCACACATGTACATCTTCACATGCTATACTGACTCTCTGGCAGTTTCACATAACTGTCACCGGCAGGGCTGTAACTGGCAGGCATGGCATGGGGTCATGTGGAACAATGCTTGCATCTTCCACTGTGATGCACACAAGCAAGGCACACACACTATTGCACCACTCACATATCTCTGCGGTGACTGGGACCTGCCTCCATGCTCTGCACAGAACACCTGCGATTACGGATTGTACACGGACCGTACCTTCCAGGCACATACCTGGACCGGAACACCCACAGACGAGGGGTTCACACATCACACAGTGTTTTGCTCACATCCTGGATAGTTGCTTAGCACAATGCATCATAGGTGCTCCATGTGCAGATAACCGTGTTTGTGACCGCTATACACATTGTAACACACGACAGAGTCGACATTGTACACCACAGGTTACATACCGTCTGTGATGTTATAGTGTACATTGGGCCTCAGACAGCTACTACTGCTGTGTGCTGACAGTAACCCACACTTCCCTGGGATAGACACCCATGTACCTACACATGCTTGAGTCATGCACTCCGCTCAGCTGGATGACACAATACACAACACTTACCATACCTACACTACCCTTAGCATGAACACTACCTCCATGTGACTGGTGTGTCATACCTGGGGTTATCCCCTCTTTGGTGGGTTCAACACATATGCTACATGGCCTTGCTAGCCACACCCTGGAAGCACACCCATCACAGCGTACACGGAACATGTGTACTACAACAACTACTACAGACGTCTGCTGACAGCAGTTGTTAACATCATGACACCTGAGCAGATGGACACTACACATACATATGCTGACACATACCGCAGTGCGCTTCAGTAGCATGTACACAATTGCAGGAATCATGCTATTCCACACAGAGACATGGCGGTACTGACCAGTTCACAGACGCCACTGTGGTGGTCATGTTCCATGCACATATGATGTACAACCACAAGTACAGGCTGTTGCACAGTGGTGTACATTCACATGTGTGGGTGCATCACTTGTCAGCCATGGTGGGTCCTCAAGGTCCAGCATCACATACCCAAGGCTAGCTACCTAAACATGACTGCCGCACATTGCGTGTGGGGCCTCAGGCATTGTGGTGGTATGTCAGTATTCTTTGGCAACATCCACATCTGATGTCACATACAATAGTCAACCAAGCATTGCAGACCGAGGTAATGTTGGCAACGTGCCAGGCGATGGCGTACTTACCGACAATACACCTTCTCACTCACTACAGGGTCGCAATCCGTACATGAACATCGTAGTGTCCCTGTGGTCACATGCACAGTACTGACATACACACGATATGTCCTGGGACACTGGCCCAATGTCACCTTCCAATGTCCCTGGCTGTAATGTCCCACCAACCTGTTCGGTATATGTCACCACACCAGGCCACTATATTCACTGCTAGCCTTTTGTCGGACATTGTGGACCCTGACTGCCGCACAGTGGCATTTATCGCACTACACACAGGTGGCACTGCATTGCATGAGTGGGACTATAGTCATACACTCCTAACTGGACCATTCTGCATGGCAATGGGGCACATCATCAGGAACGTGATTCCCACACACATTGATGGCCTCCAGTCCTTTCCTAGCACCCGGGTTGGGCTTGTGAATGCCACGGCAAGGCACATACACATGCTGGGCACCTGTCATACAGTTGCTAGGGCAGTTGAGGATGGTACGGAGGCCAACACATCATACGTTGTCCTCACATTGCCTTTCAGCACCATTCCACATTCTGGTATTGACAACATACACATCCACCTGCACATCATACCCTGTGTCTCAGGATGTTATGCTATGTGGCTCATGGACAGTACACACAGTGGTGCCAGCATACCATAGTACCTACTACATGTCAGGTACATATTGCAATACACAGTCCTCAGTCATAGGGCCACTCATATTCACTATATGCTTACATACAGAACATGCTGTCACAGAGTACTGTCCATGCCTAGATTTTCCACACCTACATACCAAGCGCCATTATTGCTCCACCAGCTCATACCGATACCAACCATATGGGTGTCAGTGTGACGGATACTTCATATGAGTATCATGGCATCAAGATGCATGACACACGGTGCATGCACATCACCTTTGCATAACAACATTCACCCACTGACTATCACATGGATAGTGGTCCCCTACATGCATATCACATTGTACATGGTTGCAGTACACACATACGCCACACACAGTCCTGTGGTTACCATATTCCACTGTGGCATGGATATCCTTCTGCAAGGCCACACCTATCTGTACTGTGTGTGATGCTGGTACATAGGTGGGCATTGTACCTGTGAACTACATACATCTGCACACAGTCAAGGGTACAATACCACATTTATGGTGTACCTTCAACAACAGCTACAGCTTTACATGGCACAACATTGACATGCCATGATGTTTACTGGGCTCAGACAGTTTACATATGCGGCTGTAATACGGACAACACATCTGTACACATCTGCATACCACATACTTTGGGGTGTCTTCTGCTCTGACACGGCCTATGCCCACCACATTATTGATGCATATGCTGCTCATACATGACATCTGCGGTGGGCACTGTGAACGAAATACTCCTGGATATGTGCAGAAACACCACACTGCATGGGCTGTGCTTCTGTGTTACTTCCACAAACCTAACACACACCATGCTGTGGCACATAGGTCCTGTGTACATCCCGCAGGGACACACAGTAGCACTGTTCATTTGATACCTCCCTTGCTGTTTGAGTGACACATGTAGTCCTGGTATCACCACAGCAGCTGTACTCTGTAGAGGTGCAGTTGACACCTGCCTCTGCTGTTCACAGGACACTACCATGGAGAGGTGACACTACTGTGTACACTGCGCATGTGCTTACACATGGACTTGCCAGACTGCATTGTAGCCCACTGTGCACCTGTGCAGCTACTACAAGTCCTTTGTGCATGGTTACTTGGTGTCCCTTCCATTTAGAGTAGCTATCATGCTACTACTATGTCCCATACCTACAGGCCATATGTATCCTGTTATTGTACACACCATCAGGCGATACCTGTGTTATGCATGATATGCCTGTGATACTGTGTATGATATCTGTCATATCTACCTAGACAACTATATATTACACATATTTCACATAGTATCCCCTAATGCAGAGCATACTTGCACGTCGGCCACACCTTACATATGTCATCAACGGTATACGCTCATACACATGCGTGCTGTGACAGTATACATATATGTACTATCCCCTGCTATGGCACTTCCTTGTTGGACATCCACTGCCAGCAACAGTGTGTGGTATGGCATTATTCTCTTTAATGCCCTCCTGTAGCATCCCTTGTGGTGTCTCTGCTGTGTACATGATGTCCCACTGCTGTACACACGGTGTCTACAAGCGTTGGTATGCTCAGCAAGACATCACTACATAACTACCTTTCACCACTTTCTGCATTACGGACAAGTGTAATTAATTAAAACCACCATTCACATACAGTACAGCTTATTAATACAGATCATGCATTACACAACCTTACATATCGTGTGTTCTACATACCTTGTTGGTGTTTCGTTCCGTTTATTGTTTTGCCGTTTCCTTTCATTTTCGGTAGTACAACGCTGTTTCAGTATGAGCATACGGTTTGAATATCCTGAGAGTCATCCTTATATACGTCGATACCTGCAACATGTGAATTCACCCCACCAATTGCTGTTCTTCAGTGAGTAATTACGTGCATATCACCTGTGCATCTACTCCATTCGGAAATTACGTGTCGATACTGGGGTATAATTGGTTTCTCCACCTGGGTGTTGGCTATTTGCCCTACCTTCATGGGGATGGTCTGTATTGTGTTATGTTATGTGTAACTGCAACTGCTATGCATAGGGACAAGTATATTTTGAATTCATGTCACCCGTGGATTGTGTGTGACAGGTGTAGTATTTGGTTCAACATGTGGGTGTACCTGTCCTGCCATTTAATGATAACGGTGTATTGCATTCCAAACTGTAACATGGCTGTTGTTTTCCTTTATACAATGCATGCAATTATGCATCCGCCTTTAATTGTTTCTCCCACGCGATATGTTGTGGTTATGCAGATGTCATTGACTGACTGTATGTTTGTGCTGCTATTACGGTTTGTATTCCTTTAATATCTATGGTGGGGGATATCGGTGGTTGTACGTAATGGATACAGTTTGTGGGCCTTGCATCTCTACATAGACAGTATAGTTGTCTGTGTGCTCCATCCCTACTTGGAGAGTTAACAGTTAATAGTCTTTTGTTATGGGAGTGTAGGTTGGGCTGTTGTTAATTGGTTCCAATATCATCTGCAGGTGAGCGTGCTGCATGTATACCTCCGTAACTTCTGTGGTATATCAGCGGCTATGTGTACGTGAGTAATTACGTGCATATCACCTGTGCATCTACTCCATTCGGAAGTTATGCGTCGATACTGGGGTATAATTGGATTCTCCACCTGGGCATTGGCTATTTGCCCTACCTTCGTGGAGATGGTCTCTATTGTGTTATGTTATGTGTAACTGCATCTGCTATGCATAGGGACAAGTATATTTTGAATTCATGTCACCCATGGATTGTGTGTGACAGGTGTAGTATTTGGTTCAACATGTGGGTGTACCTGTCCTGCCGATTTAATGATAACGGGTATTGCATTCAAAACTGTAACATGGCTGTTGTTTTCCTTTATACAACGCATGCAATTATGCATCCGCCTTTAATTGTGTCTCCCACGCGATATGTTGTGGTTATGCAGATGTCATTGACTGACTGTATGTTTGTGCTGCTATTACAGTTTCTATTCCTTTATTATCTACAGTGGGGGATATCGGTGGTTGTACGTCACGGATATGGTTTGTGGGCCTTGCATCTCTACATAAACAGTATAGTTGTCTGTGTGCTCCATCCCTACTTGGAGAGTTAACAGTCTTTTGTTATGGGATTGTAGGTTGGGCTGTTGTTATGTGGTTTCGATATCGTCTGCAGGTGAGCTTGATGCATGTATACCTCCGTAACATATGTGGTATATCAGCGGTTATGTGTACGTGACAACTATCCCTTGTCATTCTGTCCCAGATATTTGCAGTCATTGTGGTCCTATTGTTGGCATAGCCTGTTTGCCAGAGGTTGCCACATATTCAAATGGGAATTGATTGTTTGACACTTGTGGAACACACAGCGGTGTTTACGGGCCAACACGTGGCCACGGTCAGTACTGGGGTAGCACATACTTTTTTCTGCGATACATACCTATTGCTGTGTGACTTTGCCAATGTATCATATTGCATGTAACATATCAGTGTTGTACATACAGGCATGACTATTACATACGTCCTTTCCATTTCTTATGGGGAATATTCCTGTGCTACCATCTGGAACATATTCACTTTGTATTGTTCTATGTCAGGACACACTTAGCCAGGGTGGGGCTGTCACTACTACTCTGGGACTAGTAGTGAACATATGCCTGAGGCTAGTTTACCGTATGCCTACACCTAATATTCTGCTCTGCCTCTAACTTGGCACCAACATACACATGTTGCAGACACACACACATTACACTCACACAGCGACACACACGGCACCCTCAACGCACACGTACACATACTACAGCACTCACGGGGATGGTTGCACACAGTACCTACGTGGACCACAACACCGGCAGCGGTGACTTCCTCTCCCTTCATATCATCATACTATTACATGCGCATGTACTGTTACAGTACTGTGTTCTATCGGTCTTTCAGCCTCGCGGTTATGCATATCGGTATGTTACACGTTCCATGGTTGGCGGTATCCTATTATTGTGAACCTCCCGGATGTTCAGATTGTTGTTGCACTATCTATACTATGTACAGATATCACTGGATACATCTCAGTCACCTTATATCCCTCTGATTCCCTTTCTTATCTGTATTATATATATGTATATGCGTATATGTTTATATATATATATATATATATATATATATATATATATATCTATATATATATAGATATATATATATATATATATATATATATATATATATATATATATATACATACATATATATATATATATATATATATATATATTTATATGTATACATCTTGCAGCGAACGTGGCAGGCACACAGCAACGCCATATGCTGTAGGACTCACGTACTGTTCAGGTGTTGGCGTTACATGTTCCACTGGCTGTTGGGTTTACAGTGTTTGGGGGCTGCCTATGTTGGAGTCACACATAAGGCCACCCATACATTACACTTTACAGGTGGTCATGTTTGTGTGCCGTCCATTTCACTGTGTGTGCAGGTGGGGAGGTGTCAGTCCATGGGGCCTACGCTGTCAGAGTATGTGCTATACGTTCCCTCTTTGCCAAGGCGTAGGCATATTGGGCACGCCTCCGTCTGCCTACTGGGGCTGACACAGTGTTCATGGTCTGGAACCCTCTGTGCCTGGACTGGCCTTGGCAATTGTGGTGGGCTTTGTGGCCCTTCACCATTACGTCCCTGCAGCAGCTCCTTCCGCAGGATCATAATATGTAGCATGGCACATACTATGAATATGTGGGCACATGTGCCTGGAGAGTACTGCAAGGCTCCACCAGATGTATCCAAGCACTGGAACCGTGATTTCAGCATCCCGAACACACGCTCTATGATTATTCTGGTTTGTGCGTGTGCCTCATTATGGCGTTCTTGCATGTGTGTGTGTGCATTTCTGATGGGAGTCATCATCCATGGCTCCAGTGCATAGCCAGCATCCCCCACGAGATGGCCTTGTGGGATGTCCCCCCTGACAAATACCTGATACAGCTGTGAGGCATGCCAGATATGGGAGTCATGGTAACTTCCAGGGCCGCCAGCACACACATCCATGATAATGCCCTGGGCATTGCACATGACCTTGCAATTGATGGAGTGGAATCCCTTGCAGTTTATGTAGCGTCTACCCGACTCGCCAGGTGGTGACTTGATTTGTATGTGTGTACAGTCTATCGCACCCAGTACCTCCAGGTATTGTGCCACATGGTGGAAGTGGCGCATATTGCTAGCCAAATCCTCCTGAGATCTGGGGAAGTATATATGCTCATTGGCATGTGGTAACATGGCATCCAGGAACTGGTGTAGTACCCTGGATGCTGATGCCTGTGAGATGCCCATTATATCTCCAGTTGGCCTTTGAAAGGTACCTGTGGCCAGTATTCGCAAGCTTACACATACCTTTGTGTCCACTGGGATGGGTTCCCCTCTGTTGTTTCTTGTTCTCAGGGGTGGCCGGCACAGCTCCACTATTTGCTGTAACATGTCCCTGTCCACCCTGTAATGCTCTACTATCTCCAGGTCATGTAGCCCCTGGTAGGTTACCCTTGGTCTGAACACTCTCCTTCTCCTCCGAGGCCTGCGGTGGTTGTCGGCATCCTCCTCCACAACACCGTCTGTCTCTAACACATGCTGATGAATCACAGCTATGGCAGCACCCAACATGTACATTTTAAAAGTTCCCCGTGTGTTTACACCTATGGTGCGGCATTTGGGAATACACGGCTGTGTGTTGTGTGCATTCACACTTTATACTATTGTGCTGTGCACACCGATGATGTCATAGGGTGTGTTTGTACGGCCGTATCTAAGGGTTATCTTCCGTGTTTTACCGATGGAACTACAACGGTGTTGCCTTTGGTGTTGAATTACTCTTGCCTGCCATGGATTACCTTTTGACCTTCCCTTACTATTTCTGCATGTTGCACCTACCATTTTCTGGCATGCATCCTGCAGAGCACTGTCATTAGTACTTTCATGGACATGGCATATCATGCGTTTTGTGTGCTACTGCCGTTGTGCTGCCAGTCTGCTTTGCTCTGCTGTGTCAGGTCTTCTATCTTTGCAATCTGCTACCTCCCCTACTTTCTTTGCATTCATATGCCTCCCCTATCCCGTTTTGCAGGTTTCTGCATGCAGAGTTGTCAGCTGCCGCCGATTGGCCTTCGTGGGTTGATTAGTGTTGATTGCTCATTAGTACTCCAATTACACTTCTTCCACATTTCCTTATATTCTTCACATCACCTTCCTGTTTCCAATATTGTTTGCGGGCGCAAGGCCACATTACTAGGTTCCGAGAACGTTGTCATCCTCGTACACATGCACTTTTACGCGCATTGTGTGCTCTCAGCTAAACTGTTACCCCACACCCCGGTCCTGCAGCTTTGATTTGCAATGTACAGCCCAGGTTTGCTGTGCTCCAATGTGCTTACTGCTACGGTGGCACACCCCTCTGCAGATGTCATGTATTCCCTCTGAGCCACTCCTCGGTGTTTTACCGCTGTGCCATTTGGTACAACCTTACCCGGGCATTTGGCGATTCAGTATTATCTGCCTCATTTGCATGGCATTGACTACTAATTCATAGTTACCATGCGAAGACTGCCATGAGTCCTGGCAACCCTTGCACCGTGGTTGTATGCTCCATGCATACCATGGTGTATTATGCTGTGAACCTGGTGTCTATTACGATGCTGTTTTATAACATTGTTATATTATTTCATTATGTTGCACCTTCCGCACACATGTCCTGCGGTTCTGATGTGAGTTACTGTGGACATGCCATTTAAGTTGTTATTTACGTGTTGTGCATCTTTTCTTTTGCCATTGTCTGTGTATTTCGCCATTGGCATATGTTAACAGTGTGATACCTGGGTCTGACACTCTTCCATTACTCCGATGTTATGTTTGGGAAAATGTAAACCGTTTTTTTTTTTGTTTACATTGCCGTGGGCTTATGCTACGCCTGCACCAATTTGTGAATCGCTATATGCCTTCATTTGCATGGTGACACACCGCACATCGGGTGTTTAGCATACCTACGCCGGGGGCTGCGCAGATCTGGCGTACGCTGGTAGTGCACGTGGAATTGGATCGTACCTGAATCGCTCGGTGGCCATATTTGGTGTTACAACGCCTACGCTATGCATGCGCCTGGCGCAAGGTTCAAGAATCCCGGGGTCTGTCTTTATTATTATCATCATTGTCATTGATATTATTAAGATTAATGAAATCCAGAATTTCTTATTGAATTTCATGTTTATTTCTAAATTAATTTGTACAAATTTGAAATAGATAGTTTTATAAGTATTCCACAATATAATTGATGAAAAATACTGTAGTATTCCTGGATTTTTTTTCTTTCTCTTCTTTTGTCATGAATTGTCTTTTTTTCCTCGATTTTAATTTTTATGCAAAAGGCTAGCAACCAATTTTCTAATTCCAGCTTAAATTTAATCATAATCTTATCAGTAGAGATCATGGGCCAGATTCATGAACACCTAAATTAATAAGTGTACACTAAGTGTACATGTTCTGTGTTCAGGAACATCCCTACTACATTGCTTGTGCTGTCGATTTACTCAGAAAGATTATACTAAGTGTGCATGTAGTCTACACTTTGTGGTAACCCTTATTAATCTCCCTCGATATTTAAGGTTGCAAGAATATCAGCAGGAAAAGTAATATTAGTAACAAGAAGGTGGGAGTTATGTTTGCGTTGTTGTGTTGTCTATTCACTCAGAATGATGTACACTTAGTGCAGGCATTCATGAATCTAGGCCCATATTTACTCCATCTAAACCATCTGACCAAAATATAAGATTTTATGATTTAAACTCAACATCTTGCTAGGAATATTGCACTCCAAAAAAAACTCTTCTGAATTTACTATTGAAAATAATGCAACATAAATTCAATTCTTAAAACACAATACTTAAATTTGGTAAGTTTACTTGTGTGACCATTAAAATATTTTTTGATTACCCAAAACATATTTTTATTTATAATATTTAAATGTTGAAGAAGTGGTTTAAGATTTAAGTCATTGTAAACGTGTGCAATCACTTCCATTGTGAAATTTAAGATTAATCTATCTAATATAAAACAGATTTAAGACTGGATGCAAGTGATGCTTTTCAGTATTTGGTAGTCTAATACCACCCCTATTAAATGGTTTGATATGCTTTGTAAATACAGTCCTGAGCTTTGAGAGATACCATAAAAATCATAACTTTTTTGTTAAATTTTTAACTATCTCTTTGGAAGGTATACTAGACTTGGACTGTATTATATATATTGAATGTTTGCCAACTATAATTTTTATAGGTAGGAATCTATCTTCAAATACAGATATCACATTTCAATGTCCAGAAACAATAAGCTATGATCCAGAGGGGAAAAGACTGATAGAATGTTAAAAAAAAGCAACATATAATTATCATAAAGTGTTAGAAGTGCCACTCAGACAAAACTAGCAAATAATACTCATTCATCTTGTGATCCTTCTAGGAATCACACTAGTTTCTACACTATTACTGCTGTAACAGAGAATTTAACTGAATTTTGGCTCACACTTTTGGTTCTGTTCCTCACTCACAAAGTGTGTAGTTTACCTGCAAATCATTGAGTTTTGAAGGCATAAGTAAAACATTTAAGTTTCAGATGTAGCATTCTTTAAAAAAAATCAGATAATGCAAAACCCATGGTTGCAACTTATAAGTCTACAATCAGGAGCAGAAACAGTTTGTATGAACTTTTGTTTCCATTGCCTTTTTTTGAGTTTTTTCTCACTGATTCTTGAGCTAAGAGGTGTGACTGTAGGACATCTTTTTTACCAATTCCTGATTTTTATCAAGCTTTTTGGTCAATTCTTTTGAAGCAGTGTGTGTGTGTGTGTGTGTGTGTGTGTGTGTGTGCGTGTGTGTGTGTGTGTGTGTGTGTGTGTACGCACGTGTGTGTGTGTGTATCTGTGCATGTGAAAAAGAGAGAGAGAGTGAGAAACAGAGAGAAAGAGAGAGTGTGCATGTAAAGTTGGTTGTTTGTCTTTTTGGCTTTTCCCACTTAGGGGTCGCCACAGCAGAACTCCAGTGTGCTAATGATTGGCAGTAGATTTTTTATGGTGCTGAGTTGTCAGCCCGATGCCCAACCTTCAGCAAAGGGACGCCCATTCACCCATGTCTTTCGGAGGCCACTCGACCACGGGGAGGACATGCTTATTCATGATCAGCACTTGTTCAGAACTTGTATGCACTAAATAACCTACTAATTACTACAGCACTCAACCTTCCTCATTACCTAGACGAAAACAGTTTTGGTACTTACTTTCCTCACTTGTTTAGAGAAAAACAGCTCTTGTACTCGCTTTCCTCACTTATCTAGAGGAAAATAGTTTTTTTATTCGGGCATGTCCAAGGGTCAGCTCCCAGTGTTCTCTCCTGTCTATCTGATGAATCTGGACATCTTGGGGCAATGTAGAAATTGCATCATGTACACAGACAACCCTCTCCTCCTACCACCCAACACTACAACCTGTGAGAGATGCACTTATCTAGCCAAACTGGAGGTAAAGCTCTCTTCAATCAAGACTGAACTTGACAGTCAAGAGGAGAAGGTAAACACTTGCACCACAGCACACTCATCACATAGTCTCACTAAATCTACACCACCAAAATCCACACATAGAAACACAAAAACATTCACGGAGGCTTTCAATAATAATCTGCTCAAGCAACAGAGACCTTCAAAGCAGAAATGCAAGCAACCTCCACCCCCCAACACAACCCAAACGACACATAGCCCACAGACTCAGTGTGCCACTCAACCACAGCCAATAAGGCAAAACAACGTACCCAACACACACTAGTCATAGGCGACTCTATAGTCAGGCACACTGATGTCCCACTCACCAGGCTAAACAAGGAGAAGGTTAATGTCAGCTGCCTGTCGGGAGCCAGGATCCGCCACATAACCCACGCACTCAGGTCACTCCACACCAAGTACAAATATGACTCTGTCATTGTCCATGTTGGTGTGAACGACCTAAGATGTACCTCCCTGGACTACATGAAAAGAGACATGGAAGAACTCTCTGATCTTATAGCCCAGGCAGGTATGACCCTAGCCCTGAGTAGCATTCTGCCATCACCCAGAATGATGCCGCAGTACAAGGACAAAATGATTGACTTCAACAATTGGCGAAGCTTCTGGTTCCATTCTAAAGGGATCCAGTAACTGTCTGCCTGGGATGACATGGTTGACAGACCACGATGCTTTGCCAGAGATGGCCTGCAACTGTCACCCCTGGGATTCCAGATACTGGCTAAGGTTCTTGCCGCCCCTATAGTGCCTTTTTTAGGCAAGTTTCAAATGACAAATTCACCACCATAACAGGAAAAGGCAAGAAAAAACTGAGGGTGATGCTACTCAATGCTAGAAGTCTAAATCTCAAAATGCACTCACTCGAGGCACTCCTTAAAATGGAAAACATTGATATCTGTGCAGTGACTGAGACCTGGTTCAAGGATCCAGAGAGCACCCCTGCACTACCAGGCTATAACTCATACCACACTTTTCGGCCATGTAACCTGGACCGGAACACCAAAGGTGGAGGTGTCTCCATATTCATTAAGGATATCCACACCTCTAGGCTAGTTGCTCAGCATAATGCAGCCAAGGTTATCCAAGTGCAACTAACTCTGGGCAAAACTGCAATCCAAATTGTAGCTTGCTACAGATCACCCACCATGCCCCAGGATTCCCACTCCTCTTTTCTTGATGTACTGGAAAATATTAGGGTTCAACCAAACACCCTAATAATGGGCAATTTCAACTATTCCACCATTAACTGGGAAAAGTACTCATGTACCAACTCCTTCGCTCAACGCTTTCTGGAATTCATAAACTCCAATGCCCTGGATCAACTTATCCACACCCCCACCAGGGCCAACAGTATCCTAGATCTAGTCATTACCAATATGAGTGACCGGTGTTCCACACCTGAAGTCAACGCCTCATTGGTCCGATCCGACCATAAGCTAATTACCCTAGATATCCACATACTGCCTCCACCCCCCATTAAGGAAACCATGGTAAAATATTTCTCCAAAGCCAACTTCATGCTTCTTAAGACAGAAGTGGTGAACTTCATGACACTCATGCAGATGGACAATAAGTTATGACTACTGAATCCTACACAATTGCACTTTATAAGCACTTACATGAGTGCATGGATCGTGCTATCCCAAACAGAACCAAGACGCTATCCTCCAAAAAAAGGAAGCCAATCTGGTGGACCCTGCCATAAACAAACTGTACAACAGAAGGAAGAAACTCTTGCAAAAGAGAGGAAAATCCCATGAGTATAGGAGCTCCCTAGTCAGCCACAGTAAGAAGCTGCGATCCCTGATAAAATCCTACAAAGCTAGTTACAAAAACAAAATTGCCACTGATTCTAAAGACAACCACAAAGCATTCTATAGCTATGTCAAGAATCTCAATGGCAACACTCAGATCTGCTCTGAGTTACAGCACAATGGCACTAAATATACAGACCCAACTGATATTGCCAACATCCTGGCAGATAGGTTCAGTGCTAACTTTACCCCCCTCTCATCCCCTAAAAAGCCCATCTCTATACCAGAAGAATGCAAAGTTCCTGTAATCACGGCTGCACAGGTAAAAACCACACTCTCCAAAGCCAAGAACACAGCATCCATGGGACCAGACAACATTCCAGGCTGTGTTCTACATGAACTACAGAACGAACTGGCACCCCACCTAAGTACCATGTTCAATCATAGCCTCACCTCAGGCTTTGTGCCTGCCGAATGGCACACAGCAACGGTTATCCCACTCCACAAGGGGGGAGCCACCACGGACCCCGGGAACTACCTCCCCATTAGCCTGATGAGCCTGGTCTGCAAGGCCATGGAACGTATCATCATGGAACTTATAAACAAAGACACTGGTAATCTCCAAACTCTGGATCCCACCCAGTTCGGGTTTGTAAAAGGCAGATCATGTCTCCTAAATCTGATAGACTTCTTTGAAGCAGTCACCAAAGCCGTAGACAAGGGTAAGGTGATTCACACAGCCTATCTAGATCTTGCCAAGGCTTTCACCACCATCCCCCACTCTGGAATTATAGATAAACTCACTAAACTAGGTATAAATCCCTATGTCACAAGATGGGTTTCCAACTGGCTCACTGACAGAACCCACACTGTGAAAGTAGCAGACTCCAAATCCGACTTCAGACCAGTGACAAGTGGACTACCACAGGGTTCAGTCCTGGGTCCTCTCCTGTTTGGTATCTACTTCTCTGAAGTACAGGCTAACACAGAAGGTCTTTGGCTAATGAAGTTCACAGATGACTGCAAACTAGGAGCCATAATCGAAACTCCTAACGATGTGGATATCCTACAAAAGGGCCTCACTGACAGAGATGCCTGGTGTTAAAGCCATGGCCTCAAGCTCAATGCCAAAAAGTGCATTGTCATCCCCTTTGGTAAAAACTCTGTACCCATGAACTACAACATAGGAGGTAGTATACTTAACACCGAAAGTGTGATAAGAGACCTTGGAACACAGGTGGACAGTAGTCTCTCCTTTGATAATCACATTGCCACAGTAGTCAGGAAATCCTTCTACATGGCAGACCTTATCACAAAAGGTTTCTCATCCAGAAAAAAAGAGGTCATTGTTCCCCTCTACTCATCACTCATTAGACCTATTATAGAGTACAACACCCCTTTTGGTATGTACCTCACAAGACATCTACAACAACTGGAAAGGCCACAGAAATACCTCACAAAGAGGATTACTGGCCTCAAACAGATGCCCTACGCAGACCGTCTCAAAAAACTCCATCTTTACTCCATTGCATATCGCCTACTCAGAGGTGATCTCTGCCTAACATACAAAGCTATGTCAAACCCAGAGCTGTAGGACATGCTCCACTTAAAGAAATCCCAATCCCTCCGAGCTACACGCTCTAGGGACCTAAACGTTGTCACCACAATAAACAGAACATGCCGGAGGGATAGATTCCTGTCCCAGAGACTTCCCACACTCTGGAATAAACTACCTATCTATATCAAACAAAGCTCCTCATTAACACTCTTCAAGAAAAATCTTGATGATTGGATGGGAAATAGGAAATTCACCCCGGGGATCACCTTTGTGGCTCTGCTCAACAGTGGAACAGGAAAATAATTTTCTTGAGTGGCAAAAGCCAGGGTACCTTTTTGGCTGGGCTTGTATAGGCCCCAGGGCCGATAGCCTAGTACCTACCTATGAACATACAATAAGCTGGTTGCATAAGTATGCATACCCTTAAACTAATATTTTGTTGAAGCACCTTTTGATTTAATTACAGCATTCAATCTTCTTGGGTAGGAGACTATCAGTATGGCACATATTGACTTAGCAATATTGGCCCACTCTTCCTTGTAAAAGCACTCCAAATCTGTCAGATTGTGTGGGCATCTCCTGTGCACAGCCCTCTTCAGGTCACCCCACAGATTTTCTATTGGATTTAGGTTTGGGCTCTGGCTGGGCCATTCCAAAACTTAAATATTCTTCTGGTTAATCCATTCTTTTGTTGATTTGGATGCATGCTTGAGGTCATTCTCGTGTTGAAAGGTGAAATTCCTCTTCATCTTCAGCTTTCTAGCAGATGTCAGAAAGTTATGGGACAAAAGTGACTGGTATTTGGAACTGTTCACAATTCCCTCCAGCTTGACTAAAGCCCCAGTTCCAGCTGAAGAAAAGCAACCCCAAAGCATGATATTCCCACCACTATGTTTTACCGTGGGGATGGTATTCTTTTGTTGATGTGAAGTGTTGCTTTTGCGCCAAACGTACCTTTTGGAATTGTAGCAAAAAAGTTCAACCTTGATCTCATCAGACCATAACACATTTTCCCATATGATTTTGGGAGACCTGATGCATTGTTTTGCAAATCTCAGCTGGGCCTGGATATTTTTCTGTGTAAGAAAAGGCTTCCGTCTTGCAACCCTACCCCATAGTCCAGACATATGGAGAATACAGGAGATTGTTGTCACATGTAGCACACAACCAGTACTTGACAGAAATTCCTGCAGCTCCTTCAGTGTTTCTGTAGGTCTCTTGGCAGCCTGTTTTCATCTTGTCTTTTCATCAAATTTGGAGGGATGTTCAGTTCTTTGTCATGTCATTGTTATCCCATATTTTCTCCACTTTTTGATGATGGTCTTTATTGTGTTCCATGGTATATCCAATGCTGTGGAAATTTTTTGTACCCTTCTCCTGACTGATACCTTACAGCAGTGAGATCCCTTTGATGCTTTGTAAGCTTTCTGCGAAGCATGGATTTTGCTGTAGCAGGTAACTGAGTAAACGTCAGGAAAATCCTACTGGGACAGCTGAACCTTATTTGGGGTTAATCAGAGTCTCTTTAATTGATGGCAGGTGTGTACCCAAGAAGACTGAATGCTGTAATTAAACCAAAAGGTGCTGCAATAAAGTATTAGTTTAAGGGTGTGAACCTCACTGTACATTTTTTTATTATTTATATTTTTCCCCTAACAGATTTGTTTGTTTTTCAATTGAATTCCACAGGTTATAGGTCACATTAAAGGTGGGAAAGGTTTTATATCACAAAAACCTGGCATTTTAACAGGGGTGTGTACACTTTTTATATCCACTGTGTGTGTATATATATATATATATATATATATATATATATATATATATATATATATATATATATATATATATGTATAGTAGTTTGACTTGTAATGAGCTTATGTGATGTGAAATGTTACATAATGTTGGGCTACTTCTCACAACCAGGCATCTAATACCACTTTGCAGATAGTTGTACTTTTTTAGCAATAAATATATTTATGCATACCAGTAACAAAAGTAACTGCACTCAACAGAGTAAATGCCTCTGCGCTTTTTCAAAACCAGTTGAAATAATGTCCAATAACACAAAGCAACAGAAGGCAACCACTTAATTTGCAATAATCCAGTCTCGTTTCTTTGAAAAAATATAAAATGTTTATTCGGCGTGCACTAGGTAAGCGCTTTCACTATCAGCTTCATCAGACCATAAAACATTTGCATTACACAAACAGTTGCTTAAGTAGCAGTCATGTGACATAAAATCAATCATCTTGTTAGCTTTTTTTAAAAATAGAAGAACCTATTAAATGCATTTTCTAAAATTACTAATACATTTAAAGGCTTTTTATGACAATACTATGTATATTCAATGTGATGGTGTGGCTATGGGCACCTTGTGTGCCAATAGCTACGCCAACATGTTTCTAGCCCTATGGGAAGAGGAACAACTTTTTGTGAAACCATAGTTTAAAACACATGTCTCTTTCTATCGTTGTTTTGTAGACGATATTTTTATTCTTTGGAGAGGAAATGAACATATACTGAGTAATTGTATATTGCAAATGAATAGTATGACTGCATGTCTTAGATTTACATCTAACATCTCATATAATGGGATTGAATACTTAGACGTCTTTGTTGAAAGAGTGATGGACATGTCTATAATACAGGAGTTCATAGAAAGAAGTGTTATAAAAATACATTCCTCCATAGACATAGTATGCATCCTCAGTACATTTTTGATAACGTCATCAAAGGGCAAGGTATGAGAATCTCACACCTTAATGCTATAAAAGATGGATATAGGTATGAAATCAATCAATTTAAAAATAGATTAACTAAGCGTGGTTATGTCCTATATGAAATAGAACATGGGTTACAGAATATGGACTTATTGAGACATAATAGAGCTGCACCTTTTTACTCCAATAAAATGGGAGAGATTGATAGAAGCAAAAATGAAGTACCCACATTGAAAATACTGTTGTTTTTTTACAAAGGATAATCAAGACACCATGAATATTATACAACAGCACTGGCGCATCCTCATTACAGATTTAGATCTAAAGAATATTGTAGGATATCAACCAAGATATCAATTTAAAAACAGACCAAATCTCAATAGACTGCTGTGTTATCCAGCAGAGACATCGAGAAATAAACATCACGCAGGAACTCATCCCTGTGGTAGATGTAATTATTGCTCTTATATAAATACAACAGATAGATTTGTGCATCCAGATACAGGCAAAACTTACTATTTTAAAGTAACAGCTGACTGTAATACTATGCATGTAGTATATTTAGCAGCATGTCAACATTGCTCTTCTTATTATATAGGCAAAACCGACAGGGCCTTTCGAAATAGAATAAGGAGCATTTATATGCTATCAGGGTGAATTATCAAAACAACGCCCTAGCTAAGCATGTACAGTCATATGGTAGTGAGCATACATTTAAGTATATTTATTATTAGTTATTAGGTTATTGATGCCAAAAAATCTAGATACAATTACCTTTTACTTGGCATAATGACATCATAGCTATTTATATAGCATGTTTTATGGCCAATGTATACACACAATACTTTAATAACATCATTTTAGGTCATACATAAGTATATCATGCAGCTAGTGTGTAAATGCCATTTATATTTTATACACCAAGTATGTTATTGCCCCCTGTATAGTCTGTTTCCTAGTGTATATGGGACTCTAAAGTTACCAGATTTTGTATTCAGTTATCCTAATCCAGTTATTACTCTTATGTGTACTGCAGAAGTCTCAACAATGGCCTTATTCATAATCTACAAATTAAATAACATGTTTTATAGCTGTCCAGCCACTTTTGCGAATCAATGGTAGATTAATATGCTCGCTTATTATGTATTGAGAACGTAAAGCTATAATGGTTTTGACGGGCTAGTTTCATGGACATGATTTATTGCATTTTTTTGGTGAAACTCTGCGCTGTTTAAAAGTAAGAATTTGTTGTCATATACTTACCTAAACTTAGTTCTCCATGAGATTCTATGAAGTATTAGTATTTTTGCTCTATATTTCAGATGCAATGAAAATCAGCAATTTATAATATTTAATTTAAATTACGATCAACAATGATGTCTTAACATTTCATTTATCAGTTTAGCTGAGAAGTGGAAATATTGTATAACACTTTGCAATAGAAATAAGAAAACAGATGTTAATTTTTTAGGTAATTACATAACTATAGCAGTGATATTATAATATTATACGATTTCTATGTATTTATTCTTGCAGTATTATCAGAAAGAGTAAGTATTGAATAACGTAATAACATGGTATCGATTTGATATTATACAGAGATGGAGTCGGATAATGCAAGTGATTTATATTACACGTTATAAGTAGATATCGCTGTTCATAATATAATATACATATTATATATACATTCTTCAGGTGCTATGTGTGCTAGTCTAAGAGTAAAAAAGAAGCTGATTAGTTTTATCATTTAATATATATATATATTTTATGTGTGATTTAAGAGACTCCCATAGCGGTCACTTTTTAAGCAGTTTAGGTGACAGAGTTTTACAATCATGGATCTGTCACATAATAGGTATTATCGCAGCAGACTACATCTTTATCTCAAAGAAGTGCTTCAATTGGTTTGATACATTTTTATTAATGAATATGTTAGAATGAATGCATTGTTATTTTTAAAAAGCCTTTAAATGTATTAGTAATTTTAGAAAATGCATTTAATAGGTTCTTCTATTTTTAAAAAAAGCTAACAAGATGATTGATTTTATGTCACATGACTGCTACTTAAGCAACTGTTTGCGTAATG
Source organism: Protopterus annectens (assembly GCF_019279795.1). NCBI lineage: Eukaryota > Metazoa > Chordata > Ceratodontiformes > Protopteridae > Protopterus > Protopterus annectens. The sequence goes on along the minus strand of NC_056732.1, from coordinate 1,890,407,332 downwards.
CAAATGTTTTATGGTCTGATGAAGCTGATAGTGAAAGCGCTTACCTAGTGCACGCCGAATATAGCAATAACCCACGCCTGGGTGTGGGTAATGCTAAATTTACCCACGGTTGGCGTGGTTTGGTCCCAAGGCAAGCCCGAGGACCAAACAAAGCCAACCGTGGGTAAATTTAGCATTACCCACACCCAGAAGTGGTTATTGCTATTATATGACATTATTTAAGAAAAGAAACTGTTACTTTTCTTAAATAATGGCATAGCATAATGCCTGTTTACTGCCCTTCCACTGATGTCTGGCATCCGCGGCAGTTCTGATGTACTGTGCGCCTGCGCAGTACATCAGAGTTGTATAAAGCAACGGAGAAATCAAGATCTCCGTTGCTTTTTATCTCGCTATGTTAAATGAGTTTAACATGAGACAGTTTAAAATAAGCAACGGACATCTCCGCTGCTTATTTTAAACTGTCTCACTATGTTAAACTCATTTAACATAGCGAGACAAAAAAGCAACGGAGATCTTGCTTTCTCCGTTTTAAACATTGCTATGTTAAATGGGTTTAACATGGAGACAGCTTTAAAATAAGCAACGGAGATCTCCGTTGCTTATTTTAAAGCTGTCTCGCTATGTTAAACCCATTTAACATAGCGAGACAGTGTTTTTAAAAAACGAGTTATACTAAGGGAAAAAAGTCCGGGGGACCGGACCTTTTTCCATTAGTATAACTCGATTTACAACGGGCACGCTGGCCAATCAGCGTGCACGTTTCGGGGGGGGGGGTCATGGTATAATAAACGTTTTATACGTTTTCAAAGAAATTAGACTGGATTATTGCAAATTAAGTGGTTGCCTTCTGTTGCTTTGTGTTATTAGACAATATTTATGCATAGTTTCATATTCTATGTAAACATCTCAGGCATTCTCCACACAGTAGCATAGTGAAACAGTATTTTACAGAACACCACAGCCCAAAGGTCAGGAGTGTCTCTCCTGACTCAAATACGATGGTCAGTAAGCAACAAAGTCTGATTTATTTTTGTATCATGTCATGAATATGTGCCATATTAATATTTCTCTTAATAACTTAGAGTACATGGTATCAAATAAAAGATTACATAAGTTTGCAAATGTTGTCACTGCTATCTGCTGTCTGCCTGCTGCCAATCTAAAGATATTTATCCTTGTTTAGAAATGCAATATGCATATCTGCATAAATATTACATGTCAGTAGATATTTCAGGAACTGTCCATCTGGACTTATTGCAGAACCCCATGCCACATGCTCAGCTACTATAGACGTTAGGACTGTGACTCCTCAGATAAGTGACACAGTCTGTAACACTGAAAATCTGGGACATTTTACACTATATATATATATATATATATATATATATATATATATATATATAAAATCAGAGGTTAATAAGTATATTATTAACTTGAACAATAAATTGTTTCTGGTACTCCATGGTATCAAATGAAAGAAATCACGATGTTGAAAATTTTTGCACTGATAGTTGGTGTTCATCTAACACTCCAGTGGCTGATATCCCAATTAAACATAAAAATGTGCTTATGTTGATGCAAATATCTCAAAAACTGCATGAAAACTGCTTTAATGAAAAATGAAGAGCACATCTGTGCAAACAAAAGTCACATTGATAGTCCAGGTCCATCTACCATTTTACTGGGATATTAATACTTGTTTGATAATTATAATAACTAATTTTACATATTATCATATTAGTTGTTTATTATAAAATTATCGTTAGGTCTGGCTGACATAGTAATATTACAATTGCGAAGAGTGGTGTGCGCTGACTAACTTGTATTTTTAACTTTTTTTGTAACTTTTATAGTTTTTGAGAAAGGTATGTTTGTTTATAGGCAGGTTGGAAAACTGCAATCGGGATTGTAGCTCAGATGAAGCTGTCCTGTCAGACCTTTCCAGGTGTCAGCAGGTGTGAATTTTACTCAGGCCAGGTGTGAAAGAGATAAAATGGTTCTCAGCTGAGTTATATGCCAATAACTGTATACTGAGCCAAGCTGCATGCTATTAAAGGGAACAAAACATGGCAAGATGATTCAGAAATGTATAAATGACGCACAACTACACCACATCCATTTAACACAAATATGTCCATATTCTTACATTCACCCACAACAAAACTGTAAAATATGTTAGGAGTTGCTGCAGCCATTGTAAACATCTTCCAGAGGCTGTTATAGCAATTGCTGTGGCGGATTGTTCCAAACCCCAGCAACAGGTAGGGTCTTCAGAAGAAGTTTAACTTAGCATGGCCTCCATGGAATAGACATAATGGACATCATGGAGCATGTTTGGTTTGCTGAAGTCATGTTTCTGCTGTCTGGATACACCTGGAAGTCCCCTGATGACCCTCCCACCTGTGTCAAATACTGACTGTGTGTATCATCTTATATGACATCACACTTAGAAAACAGTTACAGTAGAGTGGCCCAGTAATGGCAGCTAACACAGGTGAGAGGTCAGACGGGGAGCTAGCAACAGAGACCAGCATGGAAGATAGAGGCAAAGTCAGAGGAGGACCCAGCAATGGTGGATGACCTGGCTAGATGGAGGCAAAGTCAGAGGAGGATCCAGCAGAAGAGGACAATCATGCCATATGGAGACATGTACAGCATGGGAAGGCCCTGATTAAGAGAGAATGAACTGCAGATGTACTCACAGTATTACTAACAAAAGATATCATAGGTTCATAGGATCATAGGAAGCTACTAGGCTAATGACCCTAGGTTTCTTACAAGCCTAGCCAAGAATCAGCACCTATTGCTCCTGTCCAAGAGGGACACAGGTGGAACCCTGAGGTGAATTTAAGGTTAACCATCCAATCATCCAGATTGTGTCTGAAGAGGGCCAATGAGGTGCTCTGTTAGACATGAAGTGGGAGTCTGTTCCTAAGGTGTGGTAACCTCTGGGAGACAAATCTATCCCTCCAGCAGGTTCTATTAATGTCACACACCAGGTTAGGGTCTTTGGAGTGAGTAACCCCTGTACCATTTGACTTGTGGATATGCAGCATTTCCAATAAGGCAGGGTCAGAGATCACCTTATATGCAAGGCAGAGATCACCTCTGAGTAGTCTGTATGAAACAGAATAAAGTGACAGTGATTTCAGACAATCCCCATAGGACAGATGTTGAAGACTTTGAATTTTCCTTGTGAGGAACCTTTGTGTTTCTCCAATTGCTGCAGGTGCTTATAAAGGTACATACCAAACGGGGTGTTGTACTCAGTTATTGGTCTGATGAGGGAAGAGTATAGGGAGGTTATAATTTATTTTTGTCAGCAGATTCATACAGTAACATTAATGGTTACAAACAAACCAGACTGTGTTTATTCATGCATTGCCTGGCTACTGTAAGCATCAGACATAGGCAGCCAATCAGAGGCCTCCCTCAATGTCAGTAGAACAGCTGCTTGGTCAAGCTTCCCTGTACAAATACTGCAATACCTTCACAGATAAGGTAGGCAGTAAAATGATGATGCCATACAGTAATATCACATCACATATCCTGATAGATGTTAGCAAATGCACACTCTAGCGACAATGCATGCAAACAAAATAGAGAGTGCTCATCCATGCATTGCCTGGCCACTCTGTGCATCAGACATAAGCAGCCAAAGTCAGACACCTTTCCAGCCCAGGGTGCTCTCAGCATCATTTGCAGAGGGAATGAGCAAGCTATACTACATCCACAGCTACTGAACCTAAGCAGGGTAAATGCACATTTAAAAAGATTAGACACATACTCAGACACACACAACCCAGTTCACAGATTGTGCAAAGGGCAGGGCACAGTCATGATCATTTGCATGGGTGGTTACAGGAAGACAGATCCTTCACAGGGACAAGGTGTCAGTGTGAGAGCTGAGGTAATAGCAATTATGCACAGTTAAAGCAAGTAAGACCATATATGGGGTGTGTACCCACTGTGAGGAAGTCCATGCCTAAATATGTGCGTGTGTGTGTGTGTATTTGTGAGATTTTAGGGTTATATCAGGTTTAGGTTAGGAGATGTATTTGGTGTATGTGCTTGTTTGTGTGTGTGTGTGTGTGTGTGTGTGTGTGTGTGTGTGTGTGTGTGTGTGTGTGTGTGTGTGAGTGTGTGTGTGTGTGTGTGTGTATGTGTGTGTGTGTGTGTGTGTGTGTGTGTGTGTGTGTGTGTGTGTGTGTGTGTGTTTTTGTGAGTTGGTAGGGTTAGAGCAGGGTAGGTTAGGAGATGTATTTGGTGTATGTGTGTGTTTGTGTGTGTGTGTGTGTGTGTGTGTGTGTGTGTGCATGTGCGCGCATGTGGAAAGTGTCCAAGCTGTCTTGTGCAGTGGCAGTGTTATGGGAAAGGCTTTTTATTAAGGCAAGGTGCAGGTTAGGATTACAGACATGGACAAGGTTAGGGTTAGCATGTATTGGTTAAGGTTAGCATGTATTACCAATGTGAAGCAGGTGCTAAACAGATTAAAAGAGCTTGGCTACCTATCAAGACAAGCAAATGTCAGACAGGAATGGCAGATGTACCTTACTTTGGTCATTGGGTTGGAGCTGCCAAAATTTAGTCACAGCTTCATAGAGAAGGAGATATTCAGTCATGCCTGGACCTGGTTACCAAAATGCAAATAAGGAGATATATTAGAACAGAGGGATAATAGAAAACATGTGCCTCCTCCCCGATATAGTAGCATGGTCACTCCACTCACAGGCCTTATTTGAAAAAAAAAATAAGGATGCATAAGGTTGCTTGGGCACACAGGTAAGGGGTTGTACTTATCCAGGATTTTCATTGGTAGGAGACCATTAAGTGCTGTAGTTGTACCTGATCCTTAAATCTTTAAATGTCTGTCAAGAGAACAATCATATGCAGCTGAAGAAAGCAAGTGGGTCACCCGTCCACTTTAGTAATATGTGCTAACCCTAACACTGCCGCTAACCCTAATCTGCATCTTAAATTAAAAAAAAAAACTTCCCATAACACTAGCAGTATTAAAAGAAATCTGAGCTGAATGCTGATGGGTTTGAGTAATGCTACGGAAAGGAAATCTGTTTCTTATTGTTGATGTACTGTATATTTATGTGCTGTATGAGCAAGATAATGATTGGCTGACATGTTTTTGTTGCTGTTTTGTGTGTTGTGCAAAGAATATGACAACCAAGCATTATATATGGCTGCAGTCTTTAAAAATGAACTCTCAAAATAGCAGAGCAAATGCTTTTTTTCCTTCTGTTTCAGTCTTGCAGATGCTTTGCATATGAGATTGTACTACATCAGGGTTTGGAAATTTGCCCTTTCTCTGCTATTATGTGATCTAATGGTTGGTATATATAAATAGTGGGGATGGGATGTGGGAGGATGCTTCTATGTGGAAGCCCCCCTGTAAAAAAAAATTGTGTTTTTTTTTCTTCACTCTTTTTGTATTTGTTCCGTGGAGTGTTCTGTGTTTGATGATAGAAGTACTCTCTCTCTCTCTACATTGATATATATATATATATGTGTGTGTGTGTGTGTATCTGTGTGTGTATGTACAAGTAAATACACAAAAACTCCCAAATGCCGATAAAGATTGATATTCACAAAATTGACAAGTCATTGCACATGCTGTGAGCATAATCTCGGAGCATGCTAACACTAAAACAACACTTGGATGACAAGTCCCCTTGCACTACTCATATAGGAGCTCTAACTCCGAGATTGCACAATCTCTGGGAAGGGGCATATTCCCCAATCTCATGCATTGCTGATCCTATACATCTGTTGACTATCTGTTTCATTGCCCATAGTTTGTCAAAAAAACACAGATGTCGACAATTGGGAGTTTTCACTTATTTTAAGTACTCTCTAACTATCTATCTATCTATCTATCTATCTATCTATCTATCTATCTATCTATATATCTAATCTATTTATCTGTCTATATGGATGTGTGTATCTATCTATATACTATAGATATAGCTATATCTAATATATATATATATATATATATATATATATATATATATATTATTTTATTATGACAAATAAATTAATATAGCTATATCTATCTATCTATATATATATATATATATATATATGGGTCTAACTGACAAGACCGAAAGCTCAAAAGGCCAACAAAGAGATCACCGACACCTCAAGAACGAAAGTACAAAAACATGAAAGTTGACATGCCCGAAAAAGCACAATCCCGACAGTTAACAAAACAAAAACAATTCCATGTTCCGAAAAACACACACACAACACAAGCACACCAAAAACCTCATAAACCTACACTAAACCTTACATACACAACTATCTATGCACTAACCTTAACCCAAACCCTAACCCTAAGGTCCGTCACTATTGCACACTTACCTTACCCGCACCCTAACCCTAAAGTCCATCAGTATCACACACTTACCTTACCCGCACCATAACCCTAAAGTCCATCACTATTGCACACTTACCTTACCCACACCCTAACCCAAAAGTCTGTCACTATCGCACACTTACACAGTTACGCTGAAATGCAAGCACACATGTTTCACATGTTGGTGTTTCCGGTGTCAGAATTTACACTTGTTGAGTATTTGCTTTGTTGGTCTTCTGGTGTCAGTTATCTCATTGTCGTTGTTTTGGCTCAATTAGATCCATATATATATCTATATATATATATATATATATATATATATATATATATATATATACATATATATATATATATATATATATATATATATGTATATATATATATATCTATAGAGAGAGAGAGAGAGATAAAGAGGGAGATTTTTAATATCCTTTGTAAAAGAGATAATATTCCAGCAGAACTTTCTGGCTAACCAACATGCAGATAAAGAGATAAAATATTATATGATTTGTCACCAGGCTTTGAAGGCCTTTGTTGGTCAGCTAACTATCTGGACAACAATATATTTCCTGACAGAGAAGAGCATAAAATGTCACTGCAGGTCTAGTTAGGGACACCTGTTGAAAGTCAACACAGTGCTACATTAGAAGAGGTATGGTCACTGACTGAAGGCCTTGAGAAAATAAACACATCTTGGATATAGAAACACCAATTATATTTTGCTATGAAGTGCTGACAAAAATAATTAAAATTTTACAGTCTTTTGTCTTAGAACACCTAATACTTTATGCTGACATTTTATAGCTCCTTATAGCATGTATTAAAGAGGCTTCCAGAAAGACGAAGCCTACATTCAGCAGGAAGCCTCACTAAATGTAAAACAGTACTTCTAGTTACTGAAATTGTTTTTTGCAGAAACTTCCAGTTGAAACATGTCACTGTGATGTTTGAACACAGTAATACACTGCACAAGCTTTGTACGTCAGTCATTCATTTGTAAGTAGAAACTAGAGCTGTGTGCTTTGAAGCTGAGATTCGACTCTTGAGTATAGGTATAGTAGATTGTGTGAGATATATCATATTATTGGATAAGCCATTCGTAGACTTTCCCAGGAGCCTGCCTCACCCAGTGCATCCTGTGGATCCAGTGACTATTTACGTCAAGCCCACCAACTGCACAAGTCAGCTTCAGTGCTTCACCTGGCAGTTTATATTCAGAGACAGCCTGTATTAGAACCTGGATCCTGATACCTGTACTTTAACACACAGTAAACATGGCTAGTAGGAACATCATAAAATAACTTTATAAAGCTATTACAGAGGAGCAAAGCTTACATGGCAAATACAGTAGAGACAATATTAAAATCACAAAGAAAAACATTTTCTGCCACAAATACTAGGTATCTTCAAATAATTGTCCTGGAACTCTGCATCTAGAAGGCAGGTTCTCTATAAATAAGAATTTGGTCACTGTCTAATTTGCATATCACTGTTCAAAGTCCTTACATTACATTGTGTTACTGACACAGACAGAGACATGCACTGCTGTAATAAGAACTTTAATTATGTACAAAAGTAAAAAGAAAAGTGTCTGTGATACAGTTCTGTAAGATACTTACTACTAAAGAAAGTGACTTGTTGAAATAAGGAATATTTATTCATTACCCATTGATTACTTGCACAAATTACAACTGAGCTATCATTTCTGAATCAATCTTTGAATCTTTTAATTACTCGCTTATCCATTTCTGGGTTGCAGTTGAACTGCAGGCTATCCCAGCAGTCAGCAGGAGAAACACAGAGAAACTAACCCTGGAGAGAGCAATAATCTGTTTTAGGACATGTGCATGCTGGTGCACACACACACACACACACACACATACACGCACACACACACACACACACACACACACACACACACACACACACACACACACACACACACACACACACACACACACACACACACACGCGCGCGCGCTCCCGCACACACATTTATGGTAAGTTTTGAAAAAATCATCGTTTTTTAACCAGGGAAGGCCATTGGACACAAACATACCTTTCTAGTGTGAAAGTGGGAATTGTGTGGTTAAATGACATTCAGACTCATGAGTAAGCAAGTGGAGGCAGAAAGATTCAAACCCAGGCTTACAGAAAGCCACTCATTAGCCACTCTTAACCTTAATCTTCTGTGCTGTTTGACAGTTTGACAGACAACATATAACTGTAATGTGAGGAAGAACAAGAATATCCACACAAAACCCAAACAGACAGAGGAAGATGTGATGACCCCACACAGGTGGTACCCCAGGTGGGATCCAAACTGAAGAACCAAGCTCTGTGAAGCAACACTGATTATAATGCCTTATTCCAGATAATACTTCTGGGATAATATTAGATGTAATATACCTTTTCATAATTCAGAAATAATTTTAACATTTTAAAATTATAGAACACAAATGAAATTTACACCACCTACTGACAGAGCTGGCTTTTTCTTGAACATTTTCTTTTTCTATTTTATATTCATTTGATTTATACTCCACTTTATCATTAACACCTAAAATCCATTTCAAGACAGTACATTGTTACAAAACCGAAAACAAAAGACATTAATTTAATAAATGAAGTGTGCATTGAATCAGTTTATGCCCAGGGTTATCTAGTACATAATACATTCATAAACATTCTTAAATGTCTGCAGTCATGCAGCTAATGCTACCATCTAGAGGGCAGAGTTGAAATTACCGACAATGTTTTATCACTGAATTTAATTCTTTTATGAATCATGCTGTGAGAGACTTGACCTGTTCATTGGTGAGGATGGATTGCCTGGCTTGTATATCTGCTTTGATAGCCACCAGTGACCTCACCATGACCTCACAACCCTCACCTTTATTTATCATAATTGACCTAACCAACCTGAGGATGAACAAGTCATTTGTCAAGACAATTCATTTAAAAATAAAAAAGGAAAAGCAACTGCTACGGGTTATCTGCTAAGTTTTCAAATCTTATGAGGTTTATGACAAATGTTATGAACGGAACATTTAAATGGCTATTAAACTGCTGTCAAAGAGAACAGTAAGCCGCAAAAAAATCAGGAGCTTAAATCGTACTGTCAACTTTCAGGAAAGACTTTGAATAGTCATTGTGGTAACTATTGACCTAAAGGTATTCTTATCCCATTTTCAAGGTTCTGCGGAAGATGGCAAACCCTCAGCTTTGAAAAACATCATCATCTTATTTAAATCAACATATTCTTAAGCCCAGTCTCTGTAAAGATTTTTTAAAGGGGACAAATATGGGGCATGGAATTACAAACATTGGAATTCAATGCCACCAGACATTAAACTTGTATCTAATACTATATCCTTCTAAACAAAATTAAAAAAAAATCTCACTAGCTCAAGGACTTGCTCATGTAACTAAATTCTCCCATATTCCCTCACTAACAATCCTACCAACTCCAGCACCTACATACTATAACATACCATCTACTATACCCCTGACATACTAAACACACCCTACATAGGTTCATAGGTTCAGAGGTAGGTACTAGGCTATCTGCCCGAGGGCATTTATAAGCCAAGCCAGAGTGTTCTTTCAAACAGATATTATTTCTGTAAAAGTATGTGATATTTATTTACAAAGCAATATTTTTGTTAACATTACTGATGGCTTACATTTCTCAATAGTAATTGCTTGCTGTCTACATTAATGTTGTCATAGCAGTTATAGCACTTATCTTTCTTTTAAGTAAACTCAAGTAATGTTACCTGTCTTTACAATGACATTAATGCCTCTGAGAAATACAAATGGTTGTTGTAAAAAGTGTTGTATGAGTAGTACCAATGGCAGGGTTACATCTGTAGCTCAACAAATGTACTCAGACTATGATATACCCCTGTCATTAACAAAAGGGGATATCCCACATGTTAAATATATGGACATGCCTTCATTTTAAGAAAAACTAATTTTGTTAAGGCTGCTATCTATCTATTATGGAGTTATAAATGTCTTGTCATTCTCAAAGAAAAGTTTTATTAGTGCATTTAAGTTTTTTGGGGGTGGTGTAGAATCTTTATAGTTGTGTATTACTTGTGCGTTGTCCTAGATAGCCATGCATTTAATTTCTTTTGATTTTGATCGCTGCATACATTTATACATCTTTTGCTACCAGGCATTTTGTTTAATTTTGTTTTTTATTTCTTACTTTTCACCAAATATAGGAATTTATAGCCAAGACATCTGGCTCTTGTAAACTGTCATTATTAGGTACAAAGATTGAGGTAATTGTGCAGGCCCTATGTTAACACAACTCAGAATGTTAGACAGAAGCAGACCAAACAAGTTATTCTGTGATTGTATCTGGGAGCAGGTGATCCATGATGTGACATTTCCATGATTATGTGAAAATCAACTGTGACAAAAGGAGACACTGCCAGCTCAGCTAGTTGGAATTTTGTAAATAATTATATGTCATTTGTGAATATTAACATGATTTATATAAGATGCTTGTGTTGCAACTGTATTAGAACAGTATGTCATGTGTATATCAAACTACTTTGTACAGACATGTTGTCTGTACATACACGTGTGTTGAAAAGGTATTTTATAAAGTGTTTGTATATGGAATGCATCTACAGTAAGCCCTACTGGAGAGGATAGAAATGTACATGCACTGTTGTAACTGTTTAAATGTATATGTTAAGAGAGGAAACCAGAGGGTTAACCTCAGTCCAGCAAACTTTAAGAAAATATCTGAAATTAAATTAATTTATAGGCTACACAATAAAGAGACTATCTATCATGTTTTCAATGCAGCTAGAAAAACAGAGTCTACATGAGGATGTTTTCTGTATTGTCCATAGAATGAACTAATTACTAGTCTTTAAAGCATGAATGAATGCAATTGTTTTATGATTTTCAGCATCTGCCAAAGATCTGAGTAAAAGCCCTTATCTATGTATTTTTACAAGGAGATGTTAAATGCTACCAGCTGCCATCAATGGTTGTTTTGGCCAAGGAACGAGAAGTCAGATGACAAGAAGTGATATCATTCTGCAAGCTATCCCAGCAGTAATATTTGACATATTAATCTGAGAAGTGTCTTAGTGAGACAGAGCATTCTGTATTCTGTCTTGGACCTGACAACAACTATAAGATCCCTTCACCACACATCTGCATTGCTCTAATGAAGTAGGTTTCTAGGGAATAGTATAATTCTCTTAGATATAGTCAGGAATATAGTGAAGCTTAGTTTAGACATTTTTCTTTATTTATTAGAGACTGCCCTGCAATGTTGTTTTAAATATTTCCTGTCACTGTGAATATATAGTTAGCATTTTCTTGTTCTTTTATTATTTGTTATTAAATATATTTAAACCCTTCACTGTAGCTGATCTGTGTGGAAGTATTTTAAGTTTTGAGAGTAATTGCAAATTTATTTGGTTACACTGTGTGGGCCACTCCTAATAGCCTTGCTCTTGGTCAGACTACCATTTGTGTTAATATTAATATTACACAGTAAGACTGGACACCATTGGTTGAGGGCCTTAAAGTAGCTAATAAGGGGGTTTGGTGGAAGTGGTAACCACCTTATAGTCTGGGCAGAAGAAGAAATAGTAAACCTGTAACAGCCTTTCCCAGGTCTGTGTGTGTGTATGCAAAACAAATCTCCAACAGTGTGTATTTGCCAGTTACTTGGCCAGCAAGATGAAGCACTGGTTGGACAGAGAGGGTGTTGGAGGACTTGGGTTGGAACCATGGCTGAGGACTATACTCTATAGCTGTGCCAGTGGAGAGTCTTACAGGGGATCTGGAAATAGAGAGAGAAAGCAGACCTGGACTGACTGTGGTCTCTGTGTGCTCTTAAGGGAAACTGCGCTTGATGCAGAGAGCTGCATCTAGAAATACTGTGTGTGTGTACCTGTTATCCTCGCAGTATACATCCCCCACTTGTGCCAGTGGTGAGGATTGAGGCTCCTTGATTACTGGTCCAGTGGTGGGTCATCACACAGACATTGAGCCAATGACATGATTAGCAAACCCAAGAACCATTAAGTTCATACTGCATGGGAACAGAGGGCTACTGGTGGTGGTCCTATGACCAAACCACCACTGACTGAAACAGAGGAGTTCCTGTCCACTGAAAGTTTTACAGCCAACTCATCAGGGAGTTCCAGACTCATTACTGATGTAGGGGCTCAGCTGGAGGATGACTCAAGTGTGTCTACTGGTAAACATCCAAGTACACCATATTAATAATTATTGTATGTGTTTTTATCTTCTTCTTTCAGCTGCTCCCGTTAGGGGTCGCCACAGCAGATCAACTGTTTCCATTTCTTCCTGTCCTCTGCATCTTGCTCTGTCACACCAACCACCTGCATGTCCTCTCTCACCACATCCATAAATGTTATCTTAGGCCTTCCTCTTTTCCTGTTACCTGGCAGCTTCATCCTTAGCATCTTTTTCCCAATATAGTCTGCATCCTTCCTCAGCACATGTCCAAACCAATGTAATCTTGCCTCTCTGGCTTTGTTTCCAAACCATCCAACCTGAGCTGACCCTCTAATATACTGATTCCTAATCCTGTCCATCCTCGTCACACCCAGTGCAAATCTTAACATCTTCAACTCTGCCACGTCAAGCTCTGACTCCTGCCTATATATATATATATATATATATATATATATATATATATGTATAAAAGTAAAGAAAGAGAGCATGTGTTGGGGTAGGGGAGAAGAGAGAATGAGCTAGAGAGAGAGGAGGGAAGAGACATAAAGAGGAGAAAAGATTGTTGTATAATTTGTTTCTTAATATGCAGCTGTAAAGTTGTCTTGTTGTTTATTGTGTCATTTCCTTCTTTTATGTCCATTTTTTTCTGTCTAGGTACATCTGGTACTGATTTTCTATGACCCCCTGAATATGGTAAGCACATGCATTTTTTCATATTACTAAACATAAAGTTGGTTTAAGTCCTTTTTTACCTGCATATGCTTATATTATTGCTTAAATTAAGTTTTACATCACATAAGTTTGATTCATTTTATTCCCTTTCTCTCTTTGATGTGTTAATAACTTGTTATTATAGAAAAGCTTACCACTGGCACTGTAGAACTCCTACTGTCTGATGTCAGAGAATTAGTAGCCTCAGATGATGATGGTAATGATGAAGAGGCACAGTCTAGGGGTGCAGAGGGTCAGTCTGATGCTAAGGTTGGGGTTCCCACAGCAGTCAGTATGCCTATGCATGCCCATATCACAGTCATAGAAGACAAGACGGGTTGAGGGTGATACAGTTGATCAGGGTAGTGTGGTTGCTCCATTTGCTGAGCTGGCTGAGCAGGCCTTCTGTTCACTCTCCTCCTGATGTTGGTATGTCAGTAGGTGCTATGAAACATGTGTAGGTCACTCCACCAGGAGGTTTCTACAAAGTAATGCCAGAATTCATTGGAGAAATGCCTCTTTGACAGATTGTGATGGCATTATGAACATTTGATATTCATATGCTTCCCCAATCAAGAGGCATATGACCAGATTGCAGCCTTTATTCTGAAATAGTTAGCTTCCAATTATACTGCTTTGATTTTTAGAAACAGTCAATGGCTAAATACTGCAAGTCCATTTAATTTAACTGCTGGGTTCAAATTGGTCTTGCTAGATACATACCTGACAATTCCATATATTATGGAACACTATGATCAGGTCTAAAATGCTGAACAGTTTGTTGTCTCACAAGTTAAACATTTTGAAATATATTTTTGCACTAGTTATGGTCAATGAAGTGGTCAGAATCCTCTTTTTTGTGTCAGATTACGAATTGCTGTGGTTACAGCTGACTGTTACTGATAAAAGGAAGATCAGCAGAAACATGGAGAATACTGCTCTTTGGGTAGTAATTACAGGGGGTGAGGGGGTGCAGGGCGGCTTGCCCCATGCAAAAATGTAAAAAAATGTTTCTACTTTGGAAGTTTGAACTTTCAAAACTTCAAACTTCATATGGTCAAGACCATAAGATCAAAGTTTTGAAAGTCTGAAACTTCGTTAAAAAAATAAATAAATAAACACAAAATTTGTTTTTTACATTTATGCAGGGGGGCAAGCCACCCTGCACTCCGCACGACCCCTATTACTTCGAAATCACAGTACAATGAAGAGAATGGTAAAGTTCTGTTCCACGCTACGTGGCGATCTGCATTTAAACTTCTCAAAGTTTCAAAACTTCGATCTTATGGTCTCGACCATATGAAGTTCACAGTTTTGAAACTTCGATCTTCCAAAGTACACCCATATATATGTATATATATATATATTAAGCTTATAATGAATAATCACTGGTAAATTTGATCAAAACACAATATATCTAACAAACTCATTGGAAATTAACATTAATCACAACTCAAAGTGACAAAAAGTAACTGCACATGTATACCAATAGGGTACATTTGCAATTACAAAAAGAAACACAAACTTCAGCTTTTACATGGAGGCTTTGCACTATCCCATACTCCTGGAAATTAAATATGCTAACTACAGGGTTACGCAAACATGAAGAAAAGGGAAAAGTGCATGAATGCTGTAATGGTTGATACACTGAACTTTGACAATTATATACTTTGACCTACTGTATTACCAACAAAAAACACCAGTGTTGTAGCACATGATGAAATGCATGCAGCAACAACTTATATAGCACTCATATACATCTGTCTATCTATCAATATATTCATGGGTGCCGGACACTGGAGCAAATGGCAAGTGCCCCGACACACAGTAGAGCAACACCATTAGGCTGACTCAGATTTCCTTTCCCTGGGGATTGTACATTAGTATATATAATAAGTAGGGACGTTGTGGTGCAAACTCCCACATGGTGAGTACAGGATGACTAATCCCCTTGTGAAATCATTAGCTGTTCGTTTGGTCTGCTCCAGGGTATTCCCCGGAACATGCACAGAATGTGTCAATTTCAGTGATTTCTACATTATGACATCAATCTTCTGAGTGTCACGGCACTTGCCATTTGATGTAGTGCCCTACAGCTATACATATAGATATAGTTATATATATATAGTTACCGATATAGATATAGATACCCAAATATAGATATATACATAAATATGTGGATATATCTACAGTTGCTGTTCATAATGTTTGCACTAAGAAGGGCACTATCAGAATGTCAAAAAATTAATTTTTACCTAAATTTCAGACTGTAGATAGTTCATCGTGTTGACACACAGGTAAGTGAATTTGTGTTGGGATGTGAGTGTGTAAGTGTTTGTGGGTTAGGGCTAGAGTTAGGGTAAGGACTAGGTAAAGGGATTGCTTTAGTGTTGTACACACATGGTTCTTCTTGTGCATGTGTCTAACCTGTCATGTGTAGAGATAATGGAACAGAAATGTTTTTTCTAAGGTAAGGTACTTGGTTAGGGTTACAGTTATTTTGCATTAGTAAGCCCCATCCACACCTTACTAATACATGCATATCCAAACCCTAATCCTAAACCTGTTCCTGCCCCTAACCATAAACCTGTACCTTATCTTAGAAAAAAAAAACATTTCACTAACCCTGCCACAATTCAGACAATTCACACCTTTCTTTTTTGTTTTGAATGTAAACTGCAAAAGTATAGTGTTAGTGTCTTTTTATGTTAATGTAGACATTCTGAGTTAGCTATGTTGATGTGATTATATTATGAACTGTCAGTACATTTTGTTGACAATGTCAGCATTTTTATATGTCAGAATTTTAAACATATATATGTGTGCTGCGCGTGTGTGCACTCGCGTGCATGTGTGTGTGTGTGTGTGTGTGTGTGTGTGTGTATGTGTGCACACACGTGCATGTGTGTGTGTGTGTGTGTGTGTGTGTGTGTGTGTGTGTGTATGGAAGAAGTATAAATGGCAAACCCTTCATCACAAACTATTTTTATAGCGGTAGTATTCTTTAGGTTCTAGGTCTTAAACTGAATTTTATAAGTCACAGTAAACACAGTCCCCAGGCTTCAATAAACTCCGTGTAGGCTGCATGTAGAGCCTACATGGAGTGTATTCATGTATGTGGCTGCAAAGTGTTCGCTAGACAACCTCTGTAGGAGAAAGGGATACCTTTGATCAGTGGATCAGGGATTGCCAGGCAGGGAACACTCCGGTGATATGTAAGCATGATTTACATGTGTTATCTGAAAATACTCAAGCTGGCTATGGTAAACACTGGTATTCATAAGGTTTTTGTTTTCCCTATTTCCACATCTGCAGAAGACAGGGCCTCAAATCTGAAGTCTGACGCTAGACAATTGGTAAGGATGAGAGAAGCATGTGGTAAGTACAAATAATTATATAAAGCACTCTTAGTGCAGCCTTAACATTTATAGATGGATTAGTTTCTGCATCATACTTTGTTGTGAATATGGAACTGCATATCTGAACAGTAGCTTTCAATGCTACTTCTATCTGTCAAAAACACAGATTTAAGAATCACTGCTTTGGTCTGGTCATTGTAGGATTTATGGTTGTCTGGCAAGTACTTTATTTAGAAGTCAATAAATAAATGAGTGTTGAAAAGTTATGTTACAACAAACCCTGTGCAGCTATCCATGTGTGTAATAGCAACAATTGAATGATGTTCCTGATTATGGGTCCTTGTACACCCAGTATTTTATGATATGTGCAGATATCCTGCTGTAAAAGGTGGAGAGGTGTGGTCAGAAAAGCAAAGAAACAGTTGCACATTCTCAGACAACAATGACCATGAGTCTAAAAAGTGTAAAATGAAAGAGAGTTTGCATTATGTTGTATTCCAATGGAAAAGTACAGTATTACAGTAGACACTGTTTGTGGCTTGCAATACCACATTCCCCAAATATAAAAAGCATCTGATTACAATACTATGTTAGCTTTTCATCAATAGAAATACAGTACTGTTATGTAATCATCAGTATAGCATTAGAAGTGCAGACCTACAGACCAGTGACTTTAATGGCCTACTGTCACATGTAAGCACTGTGCATGCAGTCCAAATAATACAGGGCTTTCTTAGCAGTTGTTATTATTTAAAATACACTGTACCAGACTACAATAAAGTTCATTTTGAAAGCTTGTTGTATGTGTGAAGTTGCTTATGTTTTGTTTTTCTCTCACCCCCACCCCATATCTTCATTTTATTTTTAGTATGATGTCTTGCTTTTTATTATTGTATTATTTATGTAATTATATTTCACCTTATTATATCATTTTTATTATTTTTTATGTTCTGTTTGTCACGTATAATTTTATCTTCTGTTTTTGTTAAGTATTTATCCATTTTTATTAGTTATCATTCTGTTTGTATTAATATTTTTAACCTTTATATAATGTTTGTTATATTTTTTTCTTTTTGTAAAATCTTTGATTAATTTTGTTTCATTTTTGTTTTGTTTTTTCTTTATGTTATTAGTAGCACAGCAGGGTAGGCTGGTTTGTTGATGATCTGCCTATGCTCGCTCGACCGGCTGGAGCACTAAGGTGGAACACTTCTGGGATGCCATCTTCTGGCATCCCTTCTGCTGCCCCTGCCCTACCTGCTGCCTCAGGTAGATTTGCCCCAGGGCCAGGAGTGTGGTCCCCTCTGGGAGCAGAGGCAGAGCGGGTGCATACATCACCTGTGCAGAGTTGGCAGATGTGGTGCAAAGGATTGTGCACCAGACCATGTGCACATGCCTACGCTGGATGGAGAACATGCTGTCCATCCTTGTATGGAAGAATGGCCATTGGCCAAGATGTCAGCCACTGCAGCCAGTGATGCACTGATGGAACAATTCTGACAGTCCAATCGGGGAGGACTTGAGTCACACTGTTACTGTGCTGACATCCATGGCACCTCGATACCCCCAACCCAGCCCAACCAAGGTGTTCACCCCCCCCCATTTATGTCCTTCACTGCCCCTGTCCTTATCTTGTATGTCTTGTTGGTCTGCAAATGCTTCCTCACCTTCCCAACTTGCCTGCCCCAGACTTGCCTGTGTACCTCCCCCAACATTCCACTCTCTTCTTTAAAAAAATAAATAAAAAGGGCACCTGTTCCTAAAAAAATATTGTCCCATACATAACTCTCCATTTTACAGATGTGTCTACTTGACACACCTAATGTCCAATTGGATTCACAATGCAATTATGTTGTTGTCAGCCCTGTCTCTAGAGATGACAGTCCAAGTACCGCTAAATATGTGTACATGTGCCCATTTGTTACTGTTGAAGTCATGGATAGCTATGATTCTTACCTATACCCTTCCTGCACATTCCTACTTTCCTTTCACTTTGTTTTCCCTCCTGCTTGCTCCCCATTTCAAAACTTTTCTATCATCCCCTTTTCTTTTCTTTAATGAATTATTGCACAATGGTGCACAATGTGCACCATTGCTAAGCAATGTTAAACAGCAGTACTGTTGGTGAATATATCTAAACATATAGTACACATTTGTAAAACTTATGCTGGCACACTATCTTGAACCCTGTACCATCAGACTTTGATAAAAATGCATTCAACCATCAAGCCACAGAGTCATTTAATTAGCAAATGCATTCTAAACAACAAATAGTAATTGTCACATATTCCCAAGTGTTTGCGAGATGGTGTTGCACCATCACGAAGCAAGTGTGAGAAAATCTTAATTTAATAATATGCAGTTTCCTTAAGTAGCAACTGTAAATTGCATGTGGGGACATGTATAGAGGGTTAGACTGAAATACAGATGGCCTCAGGCCATCCAGAGCATGAATACTTTATTTCTGCTATTGTGCAATTGCAGCTGATACAAATAAAATCACCGTGGAACTGCACCTTTTGGACGTTATTTTTCTGTACATTTGCAAAAAGTGCATGCCAGTTATCATTGTGCAAACCAATGCAGTTGTTTTAACGTGTGTGTGAGATGCTAAGCGGCACTCACTTTTTCAAATGTATGACAATTTCTGCAGATCACACTCTAGATAAGTGCTGTTGGTGGTAAACACGTGCTGTTTCAGTTGTAATGGTTTATAGCTACAAACGAACTATTGGAACCTTCACCCTCTGCTTTCCCTGACAGATTTCCTCATTTATTTTCACTAATCTATTTTCTGCGGGCTGGTGTGCAGCAGCAATGTGTAGAACTGATAATGCATCTATAATGGAAGCCAGTACCATAGGCTTCAACACAAAGGAACATATCACTGTTTTAACACACAGGGCTACTCAGTCAGTTGAGTATCAACTATTTTCTAGGATACGCAACAGAAACTATTAATTGGCATGTGCTCATACCTATATATATATATATATATATATATATATATATATATATATATATATATATATATATATATATATATAAATATATACATCTTAACTGTCATGCAGGGTGTGGTGATGAGTTTATTTCATTAAAACATGATCACACTTCACATTTTGAGTCCAGGTAGTGCCAGGTTCGAAAATAGCATCATATAATTCCTTCATTTGTTTCTTTGTATATGTGTTGGCAGTTTGGAATGGTGTTGTAGGTTGTACTTTTGCAAGTGCACATGAGCATGTGAAATACAGTAACATACTTTCTTGCATTTCAGTGTTTATGCACAATGCACGCCATCAAGTGGAAAATTATTACAAAACAAAAACAAGAAGATAGGAAAGTACAGAGTGGGGAGAAGTAGGGCAAAAAGCATAATGATGCATTACTGCTTGATGCTGTGCATCACCCACCATTGCAAAATAATTCTTTAAAGAAAAAAGGGGATAATAGGATAGTGGTGAAATGGGGGAGCAAGCAGGGGGAACAACAAAGTAAAAGGAATGTAGGAATTTTCAGGAAGGGTATAGGGAAGGATCATAATTATCCACTTCTTTCACATGGGCACATGTGCACATTTTTAGCTTAGCCATATTTGGACTGTCACCTGAAAAGAGAGATGGGTGACAACAACATAACTGCATTGTGAATCCAGTTCAACTAAATTTGTTTTTTCAAGCAGACACATCTGTGAAATGGTGAACTGTGTATGGGACAATATTTTTTTAGGAACAGGTGCCCTTTTTCTTGCTTTTTTAAAGGAGAGAATGGAATGTTGGAGAGGGACTTAGGCAAGTTGGGAAGGTGAGGAAGCATTTGTAGACAGAAGATACATACAAGACAAGGAAAGGGTTGATGAAGGACACAAAGGGGTGAACACCTTGTTTGGAGTGTGGTTGTGGGAATCATGAGCCTATGGATGTCATGTTTGGTGACAGTAAGAATCAAGTCCCCGCCCAATGGACTGTCATCCATGTCACCTCACTGTTCCAGTGGCTACTGTGTCTGACATCTATACTTCCTTGTGTTATTAAGTATGATGATGGAGAGCAGTGTCTGTACTCGGCATAGCTGTGCACCAATTATGTGGCGCATAATCCTATGCACCAAGACTGGCAGTTCAGCTCGGGTGACAAAATCACCCCCCTGCCTCTGCTTCCAGAGGGAACCACAGGCCTATCGTCTGGGGCAAAACTGTGTAAAGGTACAGGTAGAACAGGGGTTGCAGGGGGTGCTGCCAGGCTGCAGCCCAGAAGTGCTGGACCTTGCTGATGTAGCTGGTGGAGGGAGTGTAGGTGTTCCAGGGAGAACTATCCTGCCCTGCCATGCTGTAGTAATAAGAAATAAAATTAAAATCCAATAATGAAATAAACATAACACAGAATAATGTACAAAATAACATTTACAAATGCACAGATAATATACTCTGCAAATAATGTACTGTATTCTGTTACAATTGACTTATAACAATAATAAATAGTAAAAATGCTGTTATTATATTGAATACTACCCTGTTGCTAATGACGACACCGTATACTACAGATCAGATTGCATCTAGCAATCATGCATGGTTGCATGTACAATGTTTACATTTGACAGTGAGCCATCTGAGGCACAGGTATAGAGGTCTACGCTTCCACTGTTATCATTATGAATATGTCACACTGTTAAATTTTATTGATAACAAGCTAAGACATTATTTTAAAGAACTGCCCTTAAATTTGGGGAGTCTGTTATTCAAACCCACAAGCAGTGACTAATGTAATACTGTCCTTTCCGTCTGGAATACAGCATAATTCCAGCACTCTTTTCCTTTGTACTACAGATACAGGTTCGCTGTTATAATGATAATCTGCAGCATGCTGTTGGTGTCCCTGGTGTGTAGGTCATAATTTATATTGCAATATTTATGTCAACTTAAACATGTACTGTATAGTTTGGAAGTGTGGTTTTCTAAATGACAACCCCTGTCTACTCTGTAATACTGGGCTGTTGTTTTAATAAATATAGTAATGCATGTATAATATTGTGTTAAAATGGACAAATACTCAAAGTGATACAAGTGTTAGCAGAATACGCTGTATTTACTTCTAATGCTAAAATACCAGTACTGTTTTGAAGCACATATTCCACTTGCTTCTCTCATCTTTCTCAATCTTCCCTCATAGGCTTGCACATTTAGGCTCTGCCCAGTTTAGCTGTGGGGAAAAATTAAACACATTAAAATCAGCAATCAGAAACAGATGCAGCAGCTTCATCATTCAAGCAGTGCTAGTAAGTGATACACATCTGTGGAGTGCCGTCAGTCCTACATTCATTGATCCAGTGATCACGGGTATCTGTCTTCCACATCCTGAGGTCTCCATAGTGATTTTTACACTGTTCACCAGTGCGGGGGATACTAGTAACAGTGGATAAATCCTGTGCAAACTATTCCATGCATTGTATTGGTAATCGGATCCATGATAGTGCTCCTACAACAACTGGGGACCATAATCATTCACTAGGAGTCCAACAAACACTTTGGACTCCTGCACATCCCACCTTTGACAATGAAACCTCAAAACTTCACCCAGAATGCCAGCCATGTGTAATTCAGATGACCACTGATGTGTAATGTGTTTTCCTGCCAATTACAGTTATAACAGATATGGAGACTACAGAACATTGCAATCTGCAACCTTTGAAAATGGTGTGTACCGAAAATGGTGTGTACTGAAAATGGTGTGTACTGCTTAGCATCACAGAAACAAAAACAACATGTTAGTGCACACCTAAATAAGTACAATATGTGAAATAATACAGATATTAATACAAAAACTTCACAGCTGCTATAATATGATTGTGTCATCCAAGACAATAATTATGACATAGGAAATACTATGTCAACTACTATAATTTATCATGTAAAATGGGACACCATTAAAAAGGATGGAATTCTGTGATATTATAACCCTGGTCCTTAGCTATAGCAGTCTTACACTCAGAGTTGTTCCCATAACAAAAATGAAGATATATGTGTCTAGAATTCATTGCATTCTTTCTATTTCAAGGACACATTAAAAGACAAGGCTGCAATACTTGTATTTGAACCCTGGGCCATGTGAACTTGAAAGTGAGACTTAACTTCTTGCACCACAGGAGAAATTGCAAAAGCTGTGACTACATTTGTATTCATTGTAAGGTTCATACAGGCTCAAAAATGTAAGAAAAAAGTGATAACATAGAACAATAAATCAATTTATGATATATATGGTCCAATGTTGTATATTATTAACAAAGGTTTACTTTCCTGCATTGAGCTGTCTTAATTAGTACTGCAAACATAATCTAATGTACTATGTATGTAGTGTATTATGTTTCAAACCACAACTGTATACCATGACATTTAGTAACTATTATTATTAGCAATTAATGTTTTTGATTCCCCTGTATTTGTACTGTCTTCATACCACTGTAAAATATGTCATTCCCAAATTTCTATGTATTGTGATGCTGTTGAAACACCTAAATGTATCTGTAATTTGTCTTTCTGTGTGGAGCTTTTCTCCAAGGGCATCTGCTGAAAAATGGACTGTGACCCAGTCAGACACCCCTGGTTAACAAATGCAACATAAAATATAATAAAATAAATGTGTTAGTATACATGGAATATGCCTACATACATGTGCAATCCAGATCAACATGCAATGTAGATTCAGAACAATGCATGGGTGCCTTAAAGCTGTTGTTCTTACATACACCTCTGTAGCAAGCAGTAACGATCATTCAGCACACAAGCAACTTAAACAGGGAATGTATATTCATATCGAAATAGTACATGTTAGGTGTACACTTAGTCAAATGTTTAACTTGGAACATATTGCACTTGCTCCTTACACAGGCTGTCATGATTCTTGTTGTCAAATATACAACGCTGTCCTAACATGTTGTGTTCCTTCATCAGTCAGCAGTTATCTGACCAGTACTGTGGTACAGACCACGTGTGAAAAAACATTGTATAGTAGTGTATTTGCAATGTTGAAGGATATTAACTGGGAATATGTTATGCATCTGACAAATACGTAAATCCAGACTAGCTAGCATAAACAAGCATTGACTGTTATTTTGAGGGGGGATGTTAAAAGTATCCATCTCATGTGAGTCTGTGAGATATCCCCCATAGCACACATCTGGAGCAGTTGAGCGATGAGGCACATATGGTATTCATGTTAACTGGCAGGTTTGCCAGCATACATGTGGCAGATGATACACATCATTAAACATGAATTGTCAGTTTAAGGCGTACACTGCATGGTTAATGTAGACCCTATCCTGTTCCCCATTTGTTGTTGTTATGTATAAATGACTCCAATGTAAGGCACACACTAATTTAGGATAATGCAACACATGTTACAGTTGTAGCATTCTTCTGAAATTATACTCAGAACTAATGTTTAAATTTACCATGTTGTAGCATACCATGCAGTGATGTTTCGAAGATTGTGGAAGGTAATGCCTGTAACACACCAATCATGCCCCCTGCTAGTCTGTGAAATGTTCCAGTAACTAGGAATAGCATTTGAACACATACCTTACTATCCACTAGGAAGGTTTCCTGCACTCATCTCTGTCTCTAAGTCAATTCTGAGAGAGGTTCCTCAGTTCCTCCAGTGTCTATCTGCCCTGAAAACTTTTCACCTTCTCCAAGTATTGCTATTGTCAGCAGCAGCAGTGTCTTCAGCCTGTATTACAGACAGATCTATTGAAAAAGCAGCAGCTAATAACAATCTCTTTGTGCCTACTTTGTGTCTGCATTCCAGTATTTCTCAATCTACAAACAAAAGATAATGAAGACAAGATGGATGCTTTTATTGTAACTCAGACACACATTTGATCTAATTTGCTACAGTTCAACAAAGGAATATGGCACTCCATCAAGTCATACCTCTCAACCTCTTAGAGAAAGAAATGTGGACAAAGTGATAAGTAAAACTGGGACAAAGAATCTACACAGTTCATGGTGTATTGTTTTAGATGCATTTTACCAAATTGTTAATTGGTTTATTCATTGGATTGTCATGTGATATGTTTTTTTATATAAAATGGCTTCAAGTACAATGTGTCATCATTCTGATGAAGTCAGCTGATTGATGCTGACAAAAGCGCTAAATAAATTGAATTTCTACAGTGCTTGGAAAGTTCCTTTCTTGGTTTTCAACAAAACTGGGACAAAGGCCAAAAACAGGGACAATGTTTAAATATTGCTCTTACAAATTTAAAATGTTGATAGAATAAAGGCAACCAGGAACCACACAAATATTTAATAAATTGCTTTTGTCTGAAATTACAAACAATTTAATCAGAATAACAACTAAGTGTGAAATCACAGTATAAATACCCACTTCAATGAACAAAAAACCCTCCCCCGAATTAACATTCCCAAACCCTTCCACATAGAATTCTTTGCCTTCAGCAATGAATGGACATTGGGAACAATGGCTACATTTGGCCATTTTTCCAACTCCAGGCTTAGTACCAACATTTTCTAATAAATTCTTAAAACACATGTCCTTCTTGTACACGATAAAAGATTTTCCCCCCACAATCTGTTTATAGTGCTCATCTACAGAAAATATTCTCCATTTTTTTCTAATAATAGAACCCAGTTCAGAAAAACTCCTATCATATGTTAAAACCAAAGTTTTCTCAAAACTTCTATGCTCAGTATTTTGAGTTTGATTAAGTTCTGTAACCATACTACCTCCCCTTAGTTTGGTAATATTAAGATACAGGGTAAATTCCAATGTGGTAGTAAATGGGTTGTTTACTTGGCCCTGTGTAAATCCTGCAGTGCATTCTATGTTGGAAAAACTAAATTGAGCCTTAGAAAGAGACTTTACCAGCATGTTTAGGGTATCAGGATGAAAAATAATAAAAATGCTTTATTTCAGCATGTGTATTCCAGCCCTTCACATGAATTCAGATTTCTGGTCATAGTCCAGATGGATTTGGGGCAGAAGGGTGGCCCTAGTGATGATTTTTTTAGAATTTTTAGAATTGAAGTAGCAGTTAAAAACTAATGCCACATTTATGCCTGGTTTGAATGATGAAATGTCCCTAAGTAGCATCTTGCGGTTAAAGGAAGCATATTTTTTACAGGTTGTTTTGTTCTGTATGTTTTACTGTATATATTATTATACTGAGGTTAGTTTACAGAATATTTGCATATGTAATTTTATTGTGTATAACAAGTAGTGTTTGTATACATACTGCTTGCTTTTTATATTTATAAGAATGATGTCATGTGATTATTTCAGTTGTCTTGGGAATGTTAATTCAGGGGAAGGGGTTTTGTTAATTGAAGTGGGTATTTATATTGTGATTTTAGACTTAGTAGTTGCTGTGATGAAGTCCTTTGTAATTTTGGACAAAAGTGCTTAATTTATTAAATATTGGTGTGGAGCCTGGCTGCCTGTTTCATTTTTGTGTTCATTTGTTGGGGTTTTTTTGTTTTTAGTTGATAGAATAACAGGTTTACATTATCATGAATATTCTGAAGGGTATGCAGTCTGAAACCTAACATCTGTCTTTATTTTCTGACTTCAGTCTTTAATGAGTTGTCATTATTTTGCCAGAAAACTACAATTTTATGGAAAATGGACCAAAAATATGAGGCAAAAATCTGGACATTCTGCAAAAAACTATACAGTTGAGAGGTATGCTCAGGTTTATATCCTTCTTGTAACCTAACCAGATATGTGAGAGGTACAGAGGATGGAGGGTAGGTATAAAGTATAATGCTGTGTGTTAGCTGTAAATCAATATGTGTGTATATACCTTTAAGAAGCTATCCATGGGCTTGCAGAAGTGGATAAATACTGAGCACGTGCAAGTCTGACTGCCATTTTGTAGTTCGTTCATATTTAATGATGCTGCTATCCATTCTGATGTTTCTATGTATTAAAGCATCTAAATGAACCCCCCTCCCCCCTCACCTGCTTGTCATTAATGTTAGAGAAGGACTCGCGACATGGTGCCAGAAGTGGCATATCTAAAGTGCATGAAGTTAGAAATGGCTTGGCTAAAATGACTTAAGGCACTTGCTGGAGGAATATACATGAGTGGATCATCCCAAGAATGTACAAACTTCACAAAACAGGTCAGAAACAAATTTCAGACATTAAAACTTGCTCAGCACTATTTCCTTTTTCATAAAATATGAAACAGGCCATACAGAACATTCTAAATGATGTTCACATAAACCGATATGTACAATATTGATAAAAATATACGTCTATATTATTTTTATCGTATGATGAAAATAGCAAAAACTATTTCATCGTACTGATAATATCTAAACAACAAAATATCGAACAAACAGAACAGTGAATTTTTTTCCCAGGGAAAAAATTCGCTTCTCCGTAAAAAAAAAAAAACAAACAACTTATAACACAAATTTAAGTGGGGGCTTCGACACCCGCACCCCCCCTGATGTGGGGGCCCCCCACATCCCCCTACTTAAATATACCAACTCAGAGATCGCACCATAGTGGAGGAAATGGCAAAGTCCTGAAGATGGCCCACCAAATTTTTTCCCTGTGAAAAAAATTCAATGTTCCGTGACTTCACTATTTTGCCATTTTGACAGTATCGGATCGACTAAATAGCATTCGCTACTTAGTCCATTTGATACTGTCATATAGACCCTAAAAATATTCAAATTACTATGGAAAATGTTGGAAATAAAGTCTGACTTGCATAAAATGAATAAAATAAGGGTAAACGTCTGCATTTTTGAAAAGCATGTATTTTTTTCTATTAAACAAAGATATTCAAGTTATCAGATGTATATGAAGTGTTTGCATGTTTGTGCAGTGTTACAGTAAAGCTATTTTGCAAAGTACAGCCATCACAGGGCATATTTCACAGCCATTACAGAGCATATTTTGCAAAGTAAAGTATTTCGAAGAGTTTATTGTGCATTTGAATGTTATTATGAGCTCACAGAACTGTTTGTTCATACATAATTATAAGGACCATGTTTTCAATGTGTTTGTACATACTTTGTGGGTATAGCAGATGTATTTCGAAAACCCAGCGCACTTATATTTGACAGTAATTTTGCTGAAAACTGGAGAGTGTTTGAGCAACAGTATGACATTTTCATACAGGCTGCATTTTTTGATATAGATGAGCGTACATAGGTATTCATTCTGTTTAATTTAGCTGGTCAGAAGCCATAGAAAGGGAATGATAATTTGTATATGCACTTGCTATCTATACCAGAGAGGGGAAAACACATCATATTGTTGTACTGGCTGAGTCAAGGGAGGACCCAGAGTAATTAAAACATAAATTTAGAGAAATGTGTAACCCCCCCCCCCAGACAAATGTTACTATAAAAAGGCACTTATTTTACACAAGGGATAAAAGCCTGGTGAAACTTTTGCAGCATATACAACTGACCTGAGAAATAAGGCTAAAACGTGCAGATTTGATGACTTAAGGGATGAGTTGATAAAGGACAGACGTGGGTGGCATAAAAGATGATGCTGTGAGAGAGATTTTGCTGCATGACAGTGGTGTAACTTTAAATAAGGCCATTGAGCTTTGTCAGATATACGAGCTCACTGAAAACACACAAATATGCTTACAAATGAGAACAGCTCTAGAAGGCACAGTGATAAAGCTCATGTTGATAGCATGCAGCATGTGGTTAAAAGAAACAGGCCCAAGCACTTGGCAGCAACTGTAGCCCCTGCAGCACTCACTGGTAAACCCCAGAACTTTCTAGCAAATTCCAGAAATAGTACAGTCTCAGTGAAGCATGAGTGAGTCAGCAAATTGAAAGCATGGGCCCCAACCTATTTTCAGTGCCAGCTGTTGTAATTGTGGTGGACGTCATGAATGTAAAAGGAAGAAATGTTTAGCTTTTGGTCAACAATGCCACAAATGCAATAAATGGAAACATTTCAAAATATTCTGTAAAACAAAGAGCCAACAATTCTACTCTTTATGTGTGTCAGTGCTTCATGAAACGGTCAATGTAGTAGATTTAAGGGCAAAGAATGAAGTATTTTGTACTGTTCAGATAAATGGCATCCCCATAGAGCTCAAAGCGGACACAGGTTCCAAGTGCACTATTATGTCAGCAGAAACATTTGCTAGAGTGTGTCATGGTGAAAGGCTTGATTTGGCAAGGTCTGGGAAGCTTGTTGCTTATGGAGGTGAAGAAATTCAAACTGAAGGCTCAGTAATGCTTTCATGTTGGACTATGTCTTATTTTATATGGTCAAGAGGCACATCCATTAATTATTAGGGCTCAGATACAGTTTGAAAATGGGACTGCTTTCATTTAACATGGAAGTCCACCATGTTAGCTTAAAAGATCACTACTTTAATTTTGCCCAGTACATTTTTTCTACCTGTGCTGACCTTTTCCAAGACAAAATAGGCAAACTTCTAGTTGTGTACTCCATGACATTAGATCCAGAGGTCAATCCAGTTATCAGGACAGCATGTAAAGTTCCAATAGCCATGCAGGACAGAGTCAAAGCCAAACTAGATAAAATGGTGCAACAAGGTGTGATTTGTCCAGTTGAAACTCCAACTGAATGGGTATCTTCCATGGTGGTAGCTCATCAGAAAACCTCAGATGACATCAGAATATGTATTGATCCATGAAATTTGAACAAAGCACTTAAAAGACCTCGTCATCCAATGCACACAGTCAAAGAAGTCTTAGCCTTGATGCCAAATGGCACTATTTTTTCTGTCCTAGATGCAAAGAGTTCATTTTGGCAAATTCAGCTTGACAACAAATCCTCATTGCTCACTACTTTTACTACTCCTTTGGCAGGTACAGTGTTTTGAGAATGCCATTTGGCATACATTCTGCAAGTGAAGTATTTCAATGTGCAATGGAGCAAATTTTTTCCTGGTTATCCTTGTGCTATTATAGCAGACGACATACTTGTATTAGGTAAAGATGAAGCTGAACATGACAGAAACCTCAGAAAAGTTCTATAAAGGGCACATCAAGTGAATTGTAAGCTCAACACACACAAATGCAAATTCAGGCTACAAGAAGTTACTTATGCTGGTTATTTATTTATTTATGAGCACAGGCCTATAACCAGATCCTTCAAAGCAAACAATCATTTTAAAGATGCCAGCTCCAGGCAATGTTCAAGCTCTGCAATGTTTCCTTGGCATGGTTAACTACCTAGGAAAGTTCATTCCAGACTTGAGCCAACTATCAGCACCATTCAAAGAGCTGACACATGAAGCTATATACTGGTCTTGCACAATAACACCAAAAAGCATTTGATGTCCTGAAACACAAAATTGCTAGTCCACTAACATTCAGATACTATAGTAATGTCTTTCAGCTTTTCCCAATTAGGGGTTGCCACAGTGGATCACTGGTCTGCTTATGACTGACAGTGGATTTTTATGGTATTGAGTTGCCAGCCTGGCACCCAAGCTTCGAAGAAGGCACACCCACTCATGCACACATATACCTGCATGTCAGTTCACTCAACCATGGGGGGGGGGGGACATGCAGACTACACATAGAAGGTGCTCCAGCCAAGAATTGAACCACAGAGTCTCTTGCTGTGAGGTGACAATGCTAACCACTGCACCACAACCCTGTTACACTTTCCTGTGATGCTTCGAAATTTGGCCTTGGTGCACTCATTGCACAAGAAGATCAACCTGTTGCCTATGGATCGAGAACTCTTACCCAAACTGAAATGCAGTATGCCCAGATTGAGAAAGAGCTTTTGGCAATTGTGTTTGCATGTTCAAAGTTCCATGATTAAGTTTATGGTAGACATATCCAGATCAAACAGGACCACCAACCATTAGTTCAGTTCAATCCAACAACAAAAGCACAAAAGTCTTGAACAACAAACCAAGCAGGAATCCCCGTGTAGCAGTGTCTTTAATTGAGAACAAACAGCAAAAATCCACAACTGAGCACTTTCACCCTTACAATAAGGGCATCATCAGAGTTGAACACCATTTTAAAAATCACATGTTTATATACCAAAGTTAATAAACACCCCCCCCCCTCAACAGCCAATAAAACCCAGGTAAAATTTTTCAAAAGGACTTGATTGTATTATAATGTATCATCGTGAATTAATTAAAACGCATAACCAATTATTCTAATAAAGAAAATGTGGTCTATATAATGATATGCGTTGATGTATTGCAAATTTTAAAAACATTCAACATTACTACAAGAATAAACTAAAATAAAATCTCTCAACATTCTTATAAACAATATGGTGTGTCCCAGATAAAACAGAGACACATCTTCAAGATGTAAAAGTTTTGTGAACATATATAGTCCACCCCTATGGTAAACAAAACATATAACAGACATGACAAAACAAAACAAAATTTATATGCTAAAGTAAACCTAACAAACATAACTCTTAGTGATATTAATTAATATTAAATATAAGGGGAACCAATTTTTTAATAATTAATCAGATCATCTGTGCTCTATACTTCAGAATGCTTGACAGAATGCTTGACAGTGAGATATATTCATTAATACCTGGTGACTTAGATGCATTCAATCTAAGCTGCCATAAGCATTCTTTGACTTCTAATAAAGTCTCAGCGTCACCACCTTTCTCTCTATAAGGTACCCCTACACTAACCATTAGTCACTATTTTGAAAAAGGCAATGCATTTTGCTCCAGATAGACTGCAATGTATGATGCTGAGATTGCAAAAGTACAATTTCAGTCTTGACTACAAGAAAGGCCTTCTTTACCTTGCTGATACGTTATCCAGATCACCCAGAAACACCCCAGAACAGCACGAGAATGAGAACACTGATGTTGAAGTCATGCAAGTGAGACATTTTTCTTCCACACATCTCGATGAGCTGAGAGATCACATAGCCACAGGTCCAGTTTTACAAAGGCTCAAACACTTTATCAATCAAGGATGGCCGTCAAAGCAATCTAGTTTACCTCAGGAAGTACAACCTTATTTTCCTTACAGAGATGGGATTTTGGCTGACAAAGGTATCAAAATGAAAGGTCCAAAAGTAATTGGACTAGCAATTCTGTATTTCAGGACATCAAATGCTCCTTGGTGTTGCTGTGACCAAGACCAGGATACATCTTTATGCGTCAGCTCTCTGAGTGGTTCAGATAGTTGGCTCAAGTCTGGAATGAACTTGATTAGGTAGTTGGCCAAGCTAATATATGGCTGGCGCAGTGGTGCAGTGGTAGTGTTGTCATCTCCCAGCAAGAGGTTCTCCAGTTCAATTCTCAGCTGGAATTCCTTCTGTGCAGAGGCTGTATGCCCCCCTTTTGTTTGTGTGGGTTTCCTCCCATATTTCAAAGACATGTGCCTAGAGTGTTTCTCTCCCAGGCCTCCACTGAAAATTGGCTTTGTTTCAAGTTAGACTTTCCCAGTAAACAAATGTTAAATAAAATAAGTTGTTCCAAAATCCTTGCAACTGTGGTCACTCAGGAATTGAATCTACCAAACAAATGGTGAGACAGATAGTATGTTGGCCTTCTATGTCACAAGACATTGATAGACCACTTTCGTCTTGTCCAGTCTGTAATAGTTTAAAGGCTCATCAACAGAAAGAACCACTTCAGCTTAACCAGATTCATTCATAGATTAGCACTAGGCTAAGTGCCCTTGTAAGCCTAGCCAATTATCTCTTGTGAGACTCAAACCCTGCACTTTGTGTTTGTAAGGCAAACACCTTAACCATTAGGCCACCCTCCCAACTAGGGAGGATTCAGGAACTACCTTGGTCAACAGTAGCCACAGACATCTTCAAGTGGAATGGTCAACATTATTTGGTGTTAGACTCTTTCTCCAGTTGGTTCGAGATTGACTTACTTCCCACCCTAGCATCCAGTACTGTCATTACTAAGATGAAGCGTCATTTCACAGTACATGGTAGTCCAAAGTTCTTTCTGACAATGGTATGCAGTTTACAAGCCAACAGTTCAAAAGATTTGCTGAAGAATGGGACTTTACTCATGTCACGAGTAGTCAAGAGTACCCCCAGTCAAATGGTTTGTCAGAACGTGCAGTTCAAAGTGCAAAGCAGTTATTAGAGAAGTCAAAATGAGATAGCAGTGATGCTTTCCTGAATCTCTTGAATCTCAAAAATATTCCTCATGATAAACATCTTGGCTCATCTGCTCAGAGACTTTTGTCAAGACAAACCAGAATCACATTATCAATCAGTTCATAGGCTCATAGGTGTTTACTAGGCTAATGACCACAAGGGCCTTTTTAACCCTAGCCATGCATCCCAAATCTCTGACAACTTCTGATACCCTTGATAAATGTAAGCATGGACTTGGGAGATGAGCCGTTTACAGGTTACCTGTGTCTGTTAATGACATAGGTGCCAAACCAGGGATGAATTTCCAGTTTCCCATCGAATTGTCCATGTTGCACTTGAGCTGGGTTAGGGAGGAACTCCACTTCACATGGATGGGGAACCTGTTCCATAGACAGGGTAGTCTCTGGGATACATACCTATCTCTCCAGAAGGTCCTATTTATATCACAGCCAAGGTTTAAGTCTTTAGAATGGATAATTCTGGTGCTGTTTGTTTTGTGGATATGCATAAGGTTCATCAGAGTGGGGTCTGACAATGCCCGGTATGATAGCTATAGATCTCCCCTCAAAAGCCTGCAGGAGACAGAGTACAGGGATAGGGACTTGTGGTGGTCTGAATAGGACATATTACTTATGCTCTGTATTCTTTTAGTGAGGAACTTCTGTGGATGTTCCAATTGTTGGATATGCCTGGTTAGGTAGATACAAAAGAGGGCATTGTCCTCAATGATAGTTCTGATGAATGCCGAATACAGTGGAACAATGACTTCCTTGGACTTAGATGTCATACCTTTGTTTATAAGTTATGCAACATAAAATGATTTCCTCATCACTGTAGACACATAATGATCAAAGGCTAGATTGCTATCTATGTGTGTCCCTAAGTCCCTGACTACTAGGTCAGTTCTAAGGGGTGTGTTGTCAATATGATAGTTACCAGGGATGGATGACTTCCCAAAGGATACTATTATGCATTTCTTGGCATTTAGTTTTAGTCCATGGTTCTGACATCAGTTGTTTGTCTGTGTCAGACCGTCTTGGAGAACATTTGTGTCAGTGTAAGATTCAATGACAGCTCCTAATTTGCAATCATCTGCAAATTTAGTCAGACAGAGTAAATGCCAAAAAGGAGAGGTCCAAGGACTGATCCCTAAGAGACTCCACTTGTGACTGGTCTCTTTGTAGAGGTGGACTCCCCAGTTCTAACATCCTGAGTCCTGTCTGTGTGCCATTTGGCTATCCACCAGGTGACATACAGGTTTGTACCTAACGTCTTGAGTTTGTCAACAATGCCTGAGTGGAGTAGTGTGTCAAATGCCTTGGCCAGGTCAAGGTAGGGAGTGTGAATGATTTTGCCGTCATCCATTGCTTTGGTGACCTTCTCAAAGAAGTCTACCAGGCTTAGTAGACATGATCTGCCCTTGACAAAACCAAACTGGGTTGGGTTCAGTGTCTGGAGGTTTAGTATGTCTCTGTCGATCATCTCCATGATAATTATTTTCATGGCTTTACATATAAGACTAGTGAGACTTATGGGTCTGTAGTTTCCAGGGTCTGTAGATAGCCCACCTTTGTGCAGAGGGATGACTGCTGCATTTCTCCATTCATGAGGTATGAAGCCTGTTTGTAGGCTATAGTTAAATAGTAATTCCAGAGGCCCCGATAGGTCATGTTTCATGCTATTTAGAAGGTATTCTGGGATATTGTCTGGGCTGATTGATGCAGTGTTTTTGGTCTTAGAGAGAGAATTAAGGACCTGTCAGTAGTCAGTTGTTGGTTCCATGTGTCAAGGACAACAGATCAGTGAAAGTCAATCTGTTGAAGAAGTGCCTAACCCAGAAGCCCTACTATGATAAGACCAGTAGACTGCTGAATGCATCATGAGAAGGAGAAGTGGTAAGGGTGAAAATGTCAAAGGTTATGATTGGATTTGTGTCATGAAGAATATTGGTTCATAAGTTCATAGGTGCATACTAGGCTAATGGCCCTGGAGCCTTTACAAGCCTAGCCCATAGAAGTGCCCTGGCATTGTGCCACCTGATGTTTGTTCCCTGTACCTCTATCGTGTAGAGCCACTGGAGTGATCCCCAAGGTAAACTTTCTACTTCCCCATCCACTCATCAAGATTTCTCTTGAAGAGAGCCAGTGAGGTGCTCTGCTTGACATGTATGGGAAGTCTATTCCAGAACATGGGCAATCTCTAGGTTATGAACCTGCCCCTCCAGCATGTTCTGTTAATTGTGATAATGAGGTTGAGGTCTCTGGAGTGTGTGGTGCGGAGGGATTGGGATTTCTTTAGATGTAGCATTTCTAACAGAGCTGACTCAGACATGCCTTTGTAAGTCAAACAGAGATCACCTCTTAGTACACGATATGAGACCGAGAATAGCTGGAGTTTTTTGAGTCTGTCCAAGCAGGGCATGTATTTAAGGCCTAGGATCCTCTTCATGAGGTACATTTGTGGCCTCTGCACCTCTTGCAGGTGTCTATTGAGGTACATGCCAAATGGGGCATTATACTCGATGATTAGTCTAATCAAGGAGAAGTAGACAGAAATTATGACCTCTTTCTTCCTGGATGCAAAACCCTTGCTAATAAGATGTGCCTCATAGAAGGACTTTTTGATGACAGTGGCAATGTGGTGGTCAAAGGAGAGGTTGCTGTCAACCTGTGTTCCCAGATCTCTTATAACGTCTTCAGTGTTCAGTGGGCTCCCATCGATGTGGTAATTTGTGGGAACTGAGTTTTTCCCAAAGGGGATGATGATACATTTTTTGGCATTATGTTTAAGGCCATGTTTTGACACCAGTCATTGGTCTCAGTGAGGCCTTTCTGTAGGATGTCTGCATCACTTTGGGAGTTAAAAATGGCTCCCAGCTTGCAGTCATCTGCAAATTTGGTCATCCACAGTCCCTCCATGTTGGTCTGGTCTTCTGTGAAGTAGATGCCAAACAAGAGGAGCCAGGACCAATCCCTGTGGGACTCCACTCATGACTGGTGGGCAGTCTGACTTAGAGTCCACTATTTTCACAGTGTGTGTTCTATCTGTGAGCCAGTTTGCAACCCACCTAATGATATAGGGGTTGATGCCTAGTTTGGTGAGTTTATCAATAATTCCTGAGTGAGGAATGGTATCAAAGGCCTTGGCCAGATTGAGGTAGGCTGTATGAGCTGCCTTACCTTCATCCACTGCTCTGGTGACTGACTCAAAAAAGTCAACCAGGTTGAGCAGACATGATCTACCTTTCACAAAACTAAATTGCGTCAGATCTAGAGTTTGGAGATTCCCTATATCCTTGTTAATTAGGTCCATGATGATGCGCTCCATAGTCTTACATATCAGACTTGTCAGGCTAATGGGGTGATAATTTCCAGGGTCTGTAGTCACTCCTCCTTTATGGAGAGGGATTACTGTTGCAGTGTGCTATTCGATAGGGACAAAGCCTGAGGTAAGGCTGTGAGTGAACAGAGCACACAGATGTGGTGCCAGTTCACTTTGTAATTCATGTAGAACACAGCCAGGGATTTTGTCCCATGGAAGCTGTAGTCTTGACCTTAGACAATGCACCTTTAACCTGTGCCACAGTAATGCAGGGTACCCAGCATTCTTCTTGTATTGAGATTGGTTCTTTAGGGTACAAGAGAGGGGTAAAGCTGGCACTGAATCTGTCAGCCAGTATGTTGGCAATATCTGTTGGCTCAGTATAGGAGGTACCATTGTGCAGTAACTCAGAACAAATCTGGGTATTGCCATGGAGATTCTTGATATAACTAAAGAAGGCTTTGTGGTCCAGATCCAAGATTGTACATTGTGGAATCAGAAGAAGTAATTTTAGGTGGAATTGGAAGCATTTGAGACTGGTGTCTGAGCCTATACCACAGCACATAGCCTGTGAGAAAAACTCTTTATCTCAGAGTGAATTGTCCGTCTTCCAATTCCTGAAAAAATTCCAGAGAACATTCCTGTTCCCGTCATGAATCCAGACATTCCTGATACAAGTTGTGCACTGCAGACTGTCCCTGTTGCTAAATTTTGTCCCAACTGTTATGTTACGAGATATGGTTGAATCTCTAAATCTTGTAGCAGATATGAAGCAACTTGGACATGAAAATGGTGTTTTGTTTCAAATGTATATTGTAATGCATGCCTGACTGTGATATTACAGGTTCATAGGTTCATAGCTGTGTACTAGGCTAATGGCCCTGGAACCTTTACAAACCCAGCCCATAGGATTACCCTGACATCGTGCCACCCATCCTTAGTTCCCAGTGCCTCTGTCGAGTAGAGCCACTGGAGTGATCCCGTGGAGAATTTTCTATTTCCCATCCACTCATAAATGTTTCTCTTGAAGAGGGTCAGTGTGGTGCTCTGTTTGACATGTATGGGAAGTCTATTCCACAGCATGGGCAGTCTCTGGGTTATGAACCTGTCCCTCTAGCAAATTCTGTTGATTGTGGTAATGAGGTTGAGGTCTCTGGAGCATGTGGTACAGAGGAACTAGGATTTCTTTAGATGTAGCATTTCTAACAGAGCTGGATCAAACATGGCTTTGTATGTCAAGCAGATATCACCTCTATGTAGGCGATATGAGACTGAAAACAGTTGGAGTTTTTTTGCATCTGTCCATATAGGACAAGTGTTTAAGGCATAGGATCCTCTTTGTGAGGTACTTTTGCGGCCTCTTCAGTTGTTGCATGTGTCTAGTGAGATACATGCCAAATGGGGCATTGTACTCGATGATTGGCCTAATGAGGGAAGAGTAGAGGGAGACAATGACCTCTTTCTTCCTGGATGCAAAACCCTTATGCCACCTAGAAGGACTTTCTGACCACAGTGGCAATGTGGTGGTCAAAAGAGAGACTGCTGTCAACCTATGTTCCCAGCTCTCTTATAACAACTTCTGTGTTCAGTGGACTACCATCGATGTGGTAATTCATGGGAACCGGGTTTTTCCCAAAGGGGATGACGACACATCTTTTGGCATTGAGCTTAAGGCGATGGTTCTGATCCCAGTCGTTGGTCTCAGTGAGGCCTTTCTATAGGATATCAACATCACTTGGGGAGTTAATAATAGCTGCCAACTTGCAATTGTCTGAGAACTTTGTCAGCCAGAGACCCTTTTTCTTGACCTGGACTTCAGAAAAGTAGATACCAAACAGGAGAGGACCCAGGACCAAACCCTGTGAGACTCCACTCATGACTTGTCATTAGTCTGACTTGGACTCTGCTACTTTCACACTGTGGGTTCTATCTTTGAGCCAGTTTGCAACCCACCTAGTAATATAGATTTTGATGCCTAGCTTAGTGAGTATTTCTATGATTCCTGAATGTGGAATGGTATCAAACACCTTGGCCAGATCAAGGTAGGCTGTATGGACCACCTTGCCTTTATCCACAGCTCTGGTGACTGACTCAAAGAAGTCAACCAAGCTGAACCGGCATGATCTACCCTTCACAAAACTAGACTGTGTGGGATCCAGAGTTTGGAGATTCCCTATGTCCTCATTTATTAGGTCCATAATGATGCGTTACATAGCTTTGCATATCAGACTCATCAGGCTAATGGGGCAATAGTTCCCAGGGGTGTAGTCACTCCTCCTTTGTGGAGAGGGATGACTATAGCAGTGCACCATTTGGCAGGGGAAAAAGCCTGAGGTGAGGCTGTGATTGAACAGGGCACACCTGTGAGGTGTTCTCAGGTGAACTCTGTAGTTCATGTAGAACACAGCCAGAGATGTTGTCAGGTCCTATAGAAGTTGCATTCTTGGCCTTGAACAGTGTTGTTTTAACCTGTGCAGCAGTAATACTGGGTGCCTGTCAATATACTGGTATTGTGATTGGTCCTTTGGGGGGAGAGAGGGGTAAAGTTGGCACTGAATCTGTTGGCCAGTATATTGGCAGTATCTGTTGGCTCAGTATAGGAGGTACCATTGTGCAGTAGCTCAGAGCAAATCTGGGTATTGCCATGAAGATTTTTTACATAACTATAGAAGGCCTTGTGGTTGTCTTTACTATGTGCTGCAATTCTGTTTTCGTAGCTAGCTTTAGAGGATTTGATGAGGGATCTCAACTTTTTGTTGAGGCTGATAAGGTAGTTTTTCAGGAGTTCACCTTATTCCGCATCAGTTTCCTCCTTCTGTTGTAGAGTTTGTTTATGGTAGGGGATGACAAGATTGGCTTCCTTTTTTTGGAGGAGAGCATCTTGGTTCTGTTGGGTATGGCGAGATCCATGCATTTGTGCACGTGTTCATACAGTGCATTGGTGTATGATTCGGCAGTCATGCAACTATTCTCCATTTGCATGGGTGCCATGAAGTTAGCCACCTCTCCTTTTACGAGCTGAAAGTTAGCTTTAGAGAAGTTTTTCATGGTGGTTACCTTTGCGGGAGGGGGTGGGAGGGATGTGGATTTCCAGGATGATTAGTTTGTGGATGGAGCTAACCAGGGAGGAGTTAACTATTGGTATAGAGCAATAGTCACCCATGTTAGTAATGACTAGGTCAAGGATGTTGCTACCTCTACTGTTTGCACAAAGGGACAATCTTTTTAAGAGGGAGGATTTAGATCAATGTGTGGGTATATACCTTTTCCAGTGGCTTACACAAGTGTATAAATACTGAGCATGTGCAAGTCTGACTGCCATTTTGTAGTTAGCTGTTGAGATGTAAGCATGTATATATGTAAGGTCTGTCTATTAACTAGTTTGTTCATATTAAAAGATGCAGCTATCCATCCTGATGTGTTTCTATGTATTAAAGCATCTAAATGAAACCCCCAAACCTTCTTGTTGTATATGTTAGAGACAAACAATTGAAAATAGCTGTGTACACATGTTCCATGGAAAGATCCTTTGACAGTACTTTTAATGTTTCCCCATTGTTTGCTTAACAATAGTGTTCCTGACCCTGGTATTTAGCATTTTTTTTTAATTTTTGTGGGGGGGGGATGTCCTGCTATGGCACAAACTAGAGTGGACTGCTATGTTGAGTGTGGGACATAGTTCAGTATCTGTTAGGACACAATCAAAATATGTTACTCTTGTTACTCTCTTAGTTTTGTAACCCCCCCTTGTTATTTACTGCCCACCTGTTGAATCTTTACAGTTTGACCCACTGTTGAATATTGGGAGCCTTCCTTTAAGGCATTATCTGTACAACAATTTGTACTTATGTGATCCTTATATGTATCATTATTTTGTTTTTCAGTAAACAATATGCCTCCTAGACATCACGCACCATTCTCTGAAGCCAAAAATGAGCTGATTCTAGATGCGCTCAGACAACACCATGGAAGTCCTGCTGTCAAGAGGGTGGGCAAGAATTGCTGACTGTGCGGAACTCTGGGATGACCTTGTCCAAAATATCAACAGAGTGGGCCGACAGAGTCATTTATGAGCAGGTGTGTCACAGAGTTACTAATATGATCCATGCAGCCAGGAGGCATGCAACTGAAAATGCACGTGATCGTGTGGTCACCGGTGGTGGGCCTGCAGCAGAAGAACCCCTCAGTGCCACTGAAGAATTCCTAGCAAATATTGCCACTCGGGAAATCTCCCAGTAGTCCAACAGTCAGTATGTCCTTGGCATGGGTGCCACACCTGCGCTTTAACAGAAGCTTCCAGGTAGGCTTTGTTAGATCATCAGTAGAATATCATTGCATTCATTCTGTAATAAAGTATATAGTTTTAATGTGTGGCAGGTTGAATTTTGGTGGGGTGTAATTAAGACAGATGCAATTCTCAGGTCCTTTAACTGCCACAGAGGGATTCCTGTCACACATCTCCACACAGGACAGCTCCCAGTAATCCTTGAGCCAATATGTTCAGGATGTGGGTGCCACTCCTGTGTCACATGTGGGGCTGCCAGATATGCTTTATTACATCATCATTAAAATAGGGCCTCATTCTGTCATAAGTGTATATAGTTGTGTCAAGCTGTATGTGTGTTATTTGGGGGTATATCAGATAGCTGCAGATTTATGCTAATTTTAAGGC
Organism: Protopterus annectens; assembly: GCF_019279795.1. Lineage (NCBI taxonomy): Eukaryota > Metazoa > Chordata > Ceratodontiformes > Protopteridae > Protopterus > Protopterus annectens. The sequence continues at coordinate 1,890,366,545 of NC_056732.1, read as the reverse complement.
TGTCAGCCACATTCCTGATAAAAGTTTTTAACCATACATATAGATGAATAAAAGTATTATCCCCTGTAGTACTGTTAAATGTGTCGTACTTTTGATATTATGTCTTCCTTTACTTTTCCCAAGGCTGTCTGGAATTCACCAGGTAAGGCCTACAGCAGTTGGTAAGTGGAATAATTTTTTTCTGTCCTGTATGTATATATTCCCACATAATCTGTTATACTTTCCTCTCAGGCCTGCTGTATGTATTGCAGTACTGTCTGCATACCTGTACACACATTTTTGATCAAATGTCAACATTTTGTACTCATCTTTCTGGACTGTATTTAAGATCATAGTAATTGACATGCAGATTACTGACAAGTCACTAATGATTGCAAATGTTAAATAATATGACACATATCTTGCATTAAAACTGCATACCCTTCAGATATGTCATGGTGAAGCAAAATCTGTTATTCCATGAGCTGTATAGGGTTGTAGGACACAAGTATAGGGACAACTGTGACATAATATGGCTTTGTTTACACTTATTGCTGTTATTATTTATCTATCTTACATTTGATGGCGCAGTGGTGCAGTGGTAGTATTGTTGCCTCACAGCAAGAGGTTCTCCAGTTTCATTCTCAGCTGGGGTGCCTTCTGTGTGGAGTCTGCATGTCCTCCCTGTGTTTGTGTGGGTTTCCTCCGGGTGCTCCAGTTTCCTCCCACATTACAAAGACATGCATCTGGAGCGTTTCTCCCTGGGCCTCTGCTGAAAATTGGCTTTGTTCCAAGTTGGACTTTCCCGATTAACAAATGTTAAATAAATAAATAAAAACAATTTGTTGAGTGGGCTAGTCTAACAGGATATATGTCCATTTTCAGTAGAGGCCCGGGGAGAAAAGCCCCAATACAAGTTATATACTTCAGCAAGTATTAAAAGCTTATACAGTAAAATCAGTTTGAACCATTGCATAAATGTGGAGGGCACCATTACAAAAGTAATTGCTACACTGTGAAAGATTAACACGTAAAGATAGAACCACAAAAAGACAAGACTATGTTAATTCATTTGTACCAGGTATACATCGCAGTAAAAAGGAGTGAAAGGGTAATCACAGATCACAAAAATAAGTTGGACAAACTATCTATACAAGTAAGAATGTATAGCTAGAGGAGAAGAAAGGTAAAGGAGTAATAGTAGTACTTTTGTAGCAGTGATAAGGCAAAAGGCCAAAAAAGTGTCAGTCAGGATTAGTACATGGGCATAGCCAATGGGAATTCAGAAACGTTTTTAGTTGCTTCTTGAAGAGGGGTGTCGATACCAGTTAGGTGAGTTCACTAGGAATGTTCTTAAGCATATTAACTATATGGCCCACTTAATACCATAGTAGTATATTTACGAAAAAATACATTGTGTGCGTTTTATGCTTTTTCACACAGTACAGGACAAATCATGGGGGTTTTGCCCATTTTTGTCTTTTTTTATACATGTAAAACTCAGGTACACAAATTGAGGAAGACACATCTGAGATTGTGCAGAATCTCAGATGGAGAGACCAAAGCAACAGCTACCCTTTTCTCCCTGCTTCTGTCGGAGCTTCCAGTTGTGCATCACAGCTTTACACCTTAACTTCAGGATGAAGAAATCATTTCAAAAGATGTCTCAGCTGGTCTTGGAGGTCAGATGAATATTCTTTGTTTTTCTGAATTGCCTCCTGTTGGTACTGCAGATGTGTTGTTATAATAGACATTTTCCACAAACTATCTTCAGAATGTAGGATAGAATCTTCTTGCATTACCATATTCCTGGCTGCTTGACCGAGGAGCTCTGAACTAAGTGAACCCTTTAGCACTTGTTTCATTAATGCAGTCACATCAGTACTGCAGCAGTTTACTTTATCTGACAATAAACTTTTCACAGACTGCCCAAACTTAGGCTGTGGGTCACTTGCAGCCATTTTCCAAGAATATAATAGTGACAGCAATTTAAATTGCTTAACATATATTGAGGCATAATTGTGCAGGTATTAATGTCATCCTGTTTCTTTTTTTATCACAGGTGAACATAGAAGTAGTTCTGTGTCCCCTGGGACACTTGATGTTAAGTGTCTCATCAATGTCTCATGATGATGGTGCACAAAGTGAGGCACAGTCCGGGGTTGCAGACCCTGAATCTGACACAGAAGTTGACATGCAACACCCACATTCAGGGTCCCCAGAAAAGGCCAGTATGCTTACCCATACCCAGTACACTGAGGCCACAGATAGTGGACAGTTGCAGGGGGAGGACATTAACCGGGGAAGTGTGGGTACCATGGCTTCAGGGCCTGTTGACACTGTCCATAGCCAAACTGTTGGCGAGGTGCCACCTCTGTCCCTCCACCACCTGGTGCAGGTGTCTCTTCATATGTCACCCAAAGTATGTTTAGGGCCATAATGAAGACACAGGAATGTTCAGAACAGCACTCCAGAAGAATGCTCAGCATTCTAGATGTGGCACAGTCTGACATCCGTGACTGCCTCCACTGTGTTGTTGATTTACTGGATCAGTTCAATGACATGTATGAAAGGGATGTACCCATGAGGGAGCACAGAGTATCTGTCATAGAACGCACATTGTCTGTGATAGAATGTGTGCTAGGAGGTGAACTTTGACCTCACGGGCCTAGGTCAGCAACTACATCTGCTGAGAGCCAAGGGAGCCATGTGTGATCAACCTCCCATAGTGGCAGTACACCCACTGTTCCATAAGAGAGTGTGCTGTCCTCACTCAGACATATTAGGCCATGGGGCCATGGTCCTGGGCATTCCTGTGAAGGGGAGCACATTTATTTATTTATTTATTTTACATTTGTTAACCGGGTTGGTACAGCTGGGTAAGAATTTACCCTTTTTCAGTGGAGACCCGAGGGGAAAAGCCCCAAACAGACATAGACGTAGAGACAAATTTACAATAATACAGAGCAAAACAATGTCATGAATACAATGGATAAGAAAACAATAATGTCCTCCATGGAATTAAATATAGCTATATACAAAAATATAATAATAAGGGTGTAAAAGGAAAAACAACGATAATAAATCCAAGAGGAATGTAGTAAGGGAATTAAGGTTATAGGTAATCATTTGAAAATAATATGACATTATTAGATTAGTGGCTAGAAGGAGAAATTGTGTCTGTGCAGGGGGCCTCAGATCAAAGGAAAAGATGGTGCAGGAGGGATGGTGCAGAAGAAGAAGGTAGTAGAGGAGGGATGTAGTGAACTAGAGGGAGGGTGTAGAAGGGAGAGCAGATAGATAGGCAAAGTGGGTATAGGGAGAGGGAGGGGCTAAGTAGGGTGGTCGCAGGTACATATAGGGTTGTTATGGAGATACAGTAGCAGGTCATGTTTGAATAGAAAAGGAGGTATGGCTTCTGATTTGGAGTGGAAGATTGTTCCAGATAATGGAAATGGAGTGTTTATACAGTATTTTACCTATGTTCTTATTGGGTCTCTAGACTTGTAGTAAGTGTTTATCGGAGCTGCACAGGGAACGGGGAGGGGTGTACCAGGAGATCAGGTTGGACAGACATGGACAGTCAGAGTTAGAATTAAGAATTGTAAAAGCTTGGATTAGCTGACTTTTGGCCAGAAGGTGTGGGAGTTCAAGCCAATGTAGTTTTGTGAGTGCTGTGCAGTGATGGGATTTATAGGAGCTGCTGGTGACAAATTTAGCAATTTTGTTGTAGGTTTGTAGAATAAATCCAAATGAACCAGGAATACAGGACGCCAGTTTCCTTTTCAGTTTATTGTTGTTGTAGGTTTGGTCAAGCTTTGCCAGCAGGTTATTTTTTAGATTAGAAAATAGAGAGGAGCCAAAGAGGAGGGCAGGGAGGAGATATGATTGGGCTAGCAGCAGTTTTGAGTTGGGGGTCAGGAATTTGCTATTTCTGTATAGCATGCCCAGTTTTTGGTGTGTTTTCTTTATGGAATGAAGTATGTGGAGGTCTAGTTTGAGCTGGTCATCTATGATGATACCCAGGAGTTTAATGTGTGAGTCTGGTCTTATGATGGTGCCATTTAGAGAGGATAAGGGAAAGGTGGATTTGTGGTGGGCTAGAGTTTTAGGCAGGAATAATAAGAGCTTAGTTTTAGAGGGGTTCAGGATGAGTTGATTGTTGGTGAGCTACTTCACAACAGAATGAAATGAAGTTTGGGTGGAATGGTGGAGGTTGTTGATAGAGTCAGAAATGGAGATCGAAGATGAATTGTCTGCATGCTAAATGATAGAGGAGAGGTTGCAGGCAGTGTGTAGGTCATTTGTGAAGAGACTGAAAAGGAAGGGACCCAGAACTGAGCCTTGAGGAACACCGCTCTGAACTGCCAGAAAGGGAGAGAAGGAATTTAGCTATTTAACTGCTTGTAGGCGACATCCAGCAAACATCGGTCACACTATGTGACCTTGGGAGAGGAGACACCAGTGCAACTCCTGGCAGAGTCAGTTCTTGTGGTCTGGCATGAAGACAATGAACTGTCAGCTCTACCATCCATGGCTCCCAGCTGTCTGACATACAGACACATAGGGCTAGCACTGAGCATGGCTGTGTTCTTGTATACACACACACACACACACACACACACACACACACACACACACACACACACACACACACACACACACACACACACACACACACCACTGTCACATTGAGGGCACCTAACACGCACACACACACACACACACACACACGCACACACACACACACACACACACACACACACACACACACACACACACACACACACACACACACACACACACACACACACACATTCACTAACCTTTTATGTCCTCCTAGGCCCCCTGCACCACCACAAACTACCTTGTGCAAGTGGTGACTGTGCCAAATCCCTGTTGCCTATCATTTGGTTTCAGGGATACTAAAGCTATATGTTTGATGCACAGGGTGACTACCTACATTAATATGTATTTTATGACTCCATTTGTGCTGTTGGCCTGAAAATTGTACCTGTCAGTTATAGCGTAGTTAGCTAGTTAGACAGTTGCTAGCATAATAATTCCTCTAATTTCTAGTTGATGCTTTTGCAAGGCTTGTGATTTCAGTCAATTAAATATATCATTAATACATATAAGCTTCTCTTTAAGGATTGTTTATTGCTAACTTATGTGTGCACATCAAAAGTCAACCCATCAGATTCTGAGCTCTGTATTTAATGTAAGCACTGCAGACAAATCTCATCAGAGCAGTAACACAGTATAATGTTTTGTTTTTTCCTGCACATCACCATAGGTTCTGAGGTTCATAGGCTGTGACAGGGGTATTAGCGTGATGGTGTTTAGAGGCATAGCTGAAACATCACAATAATGCATGGACATGATTCATACAGAAAGGACCCTCCCATGTCCAGGATAAAATCAGCAGTGATCCATAGCAGATAACATTTTCACATCACGTCAGCCAGCCTGTGCTTAAACAGGCTAATGGATGTGCTGTGACTGACACGGATTGAAAGCGTAATGCAAAGGACTGACAAACTTTGAGACATGTATGTGTCTCTCCAGCATGTCCTATGTATATCATACTGTACACTGAGGTTCCTGAAACAGGTCAATGTGTTCCTATTTGACTTAAGGATGTGCAGCATATTAATCCCATTATGTGTAGCATATGCATACAATTTGGGCCAAAGGCAGCCACTTAATGCATACATATTCTGCCTCAAAGCTATCTATATGATACTGCACACAGTGACAGCTACTTCATTCTGCCCACAGAAGACACATGTTGGAGACGCTCTGATGTTTTATTACTCAGAGAAGTCTGAGGTCTGTCAGCTTGCTGCAGGTGTATCAAAGGGAGGATTGTAGTCATTAATAGGGCTGATGATGTATGAGTATAGGGGATTGATAAAATTAATGTTCTCAATGTAATGCTTTTGCTAATTGGATGTAAGATGTAGAATGCCTTCCTCCCCATAGTACACACAGTTTGAAGCCGACACATGTTCCAAGGTATATTGATGCAGAATTTGGGAATAATTTACTCTGGATTATTTTTTTAATAAGCAGGAACATGTATTTACACAGGGTATGGTGATGCATGTCTGTACAGTTGTTATAACATCCATGGCTTTGTCAGCAGTCACTGGGGCACAAAGATTTTTTGCCACACATCTGTTTTTTTTTTTTTTTACTTTTGATAAGTATATGGCAAACAAGACGGGAGACAGCACTGACACATCTGTTACCACACAGGTGACAGGTCTGCTGCTTGAGGTGAAGTTTCCCACTTTGACCGAGTGTTGTTGGTCTGTGATCCTATTTGCGCCCCACCTGATAATGCAAGGTGTGACATTCACCTTGGTTAGTTTCTTACTGAGACCAAATGTTGGATTGTGCTGAAAGGCTTGGCCAAGTCAAGATAATATGAGTGCACAACTTTGCCCATGTCTCTGCTCACAATCTTGATTTCCCACAGGTTTTGCAGGCATATGCTACCCTTGAGAACAGCTAAATGGAACAGATTTGAGTTTTTCAAGGTCACCTATGTCCTTTTTGTCTGAGATGCGTGCAGTTTCCATTGCCTTAAAGCAAAGGTTAAATACAGTTATGAGACTATAATTTCAGTTGTATGTTGCCTGTTCTCTATTGTGTGGGTGGAAAATGGTCACTCTATTCCATTCAGTGTGGACAACATCAGTACTCAGACTGTTGTTGAATATGGTGTCTAGTGTAGTAGCTCACTGCTGTAGCACATGAAGGACACAGGACAGAATGCCATCTGGTCCCATGGATTCTGTGCTCCATATACTGGAGAGAGCAGTGATAACTTGCTGTTTGTAGATGCCACAATTTGGAGGTGATGATGCACAAATGTAGCAAGCTTGGTGTTGTGAGGGAGGACACTTTACAGCCACCTGTGTCTGCTAACAGGTTTGGAATTTACAGTGGGTCAGTGTGTGCAATACCATCTGGAATTAGTTCAAAATACATCTGAGTGATATATATATATATATATATATATATATATATATATATATATATATATATATATATTAGTTTGCAGATGTAAATGATGACAGGCTTATGGTTATCCCTGGATATGTGTCATAAATTATCAGCATAGTTGCTATATGAGGCTTCTTCAAGGTGTCTCATTGGTTTGGGTGCACTGAGGTGAGTGGGCTTCCTGGACCATTTTGTACATGTATTTGTAAACAGCAGCTTCTGTCACTTACTGTAGAATGTACTAATGACAGACATACACCAGTATGGATTGTAATTCCCAGCAGATCTGTCTTTAAGCATATCAGGCATGGCTGTGTGTATACACTTGTGTAGACTTGTAGACAAGGCATCAGGGTGTAACGTATCCCAGCTGTCAATGTCCTTTGTGGAAACCTGACCTTAGACATTGATTATACCATCCCTTAGCAGGGGGTAGTTACCTTGGATAATGTTTTTTAACCTGAGTCCTCCTTTAGGGAGTTCATTAGGTATTCCAAATTCTACACATACTGTTTTATGGTTGGATTAACAGTGGAACTTTTGCATAATAATAACAATATATAATTTCTTTCTTATCCTCAATAGTCCACTCTATCATCTTTATGGCTCTTCTTTGGCCTATCAGTTTTTATGATTTTTGTGGACTGGAAACACTCTTCCACAACAGGGGGGCCATCATGTCCCTGGGCTTGGCCTGGCTCCATTGTAGGAATGTTTCCATATCTTGAGGATTCTACACTGTCACTTTTTCCAGTCCTGGCACCAGTGTGCCTACCAGGGTTGGGCAGTTTTTTATCGTGGGTCTTGTGCACCCAGCTATCTTTTTTAAATTTTTACGTACTTCTGTCCACGATATATGCTATATAAATACAGTCTATATATCAGTGTCATCTTGGTGAGATTTTGTGAAAACAGGGTCCACCTTGTGAAGGTACTCACCAAGACTTGAGGATTAATTCAGTTTCAGCAGTACTACTTTACTTTGCTTGCTGACTTATCATGTCTCCAGTAGGACCTAAAAATCAGAAAAGGATTTCATCCATGATCTCCTATATGGAAGAGGACAGCAAAATTATAAGGCTGTACATTTTTTGGTGCTTTGTTTCTGTATGCATAACTACAAAATTCTTCAGAAGTCAACCCTTTGCTTCCATTGTCATATTTACTGAATGAACATCCTCTGTTCTATGGAAACACCACCAAAATTACTGGAGCAACAGTAATGCACTGAAATCAGAAAAGTATATTTGTAGATAGTAAAACACACCAACCACGAAAACTATTAAAAATCCAGGAAGAAGTCAGTAATCCACTCAAACAATTTATTAATTGAGCACTTTCGTCTCAGATTAGAAACTTCAACAGAATGACACATAGACAAGCAACCCCACCCTTTGTATGTTCCCTTAATTACATTTGATGACATCCCTTCCTTATTATACCATAATAAATATATCAAGAAATTAAATATATATACCATATTGTTAAAACTATTGCATTACATGACATCCTGTTATTTAATTTCCATATATTTATATTATTATATTATATATTATATTATATATATATATTTGTAGATAGCTTTTTTGACACATACAATGAGAATTGAAACCCACCCTAATTTACACAAATAATGTCCATACAGTGCCTAAGTGCATATCTGCATTTGGTTGGTGGAGTACCAAAAGTCACATTGTCGACCATATCTGTCTGTTTTAACACTCAGATGTCTGCATTCTCTCGTTTCCAGCTTGGTTTGGTAGCCAGCTGTATTATAAACTACAGTCAAAACACGAATAAGTCAAAATTAAGAAAAATGCATTAATGGATACAATGTATAATAATCATCTCAGAAACAATTTGTAATACCCAATCAGAAGAAACCTGGCATGACTGGATGAACGATCTAAAATATAATTTCCACGTATCTCATGGGTCTCCAATGCAGGAGGTTTAAGGTATTACAGACTGAAGACTCTAGCTTTGCCGAGTCATTCTTGTAGGTTTTACTGAATGGTTTGTCTGTGTGATATTTTTGCTTTTCAGACTTATCAGGTGCGCTTCCCTAAGAGCAGCTTAAACTCCTAAATTCCCCATTAGAAACCAAAAAACATAAAAAAAAGAAAAGAAAAGAAAAAGAAAACCTCATATCTCATGTGAACTTGTAATACCCAAGATTTTTCTTAATACATTATTCCTGATCAGTTTACAATCAAATACCACCTTGGGTCTCCCCCCAAAAAATGTCAATAGCCTAGTGGGACTCACAAAGAGTATTTATTTATTTATTTATTTTAGCTGTGCTTTGTTGACTGAGTTAGACCTGGAAGGCTAGTAGCCTCTTTTCAAGAGAGACCTGATGGTACTTATACTGAGTAAATAAATAAATGCATATACCAATTGACCGTTATCCATCTATTTTTAGCCTGGTCCTAAAAGCTAGTACTTAAGCCAGCAAAATTACCATAAATGTTGTTTTCATCATTTAAGAACACATTTTACATCACAGTCCTTTAAATTCAAATCAAAATAATTTATCAGGAGAAATGAACCCCCCCCCCCCGCCAAAATAAATCTACAACTGCTGTGAGGTGTATGCAACAACAGCACATGAAAAG
>NC_056732.1:1890344434-1890351934 GCF_019279795.1 Protopterus annectens | reverse complement strand
CAGAAGGCATGATCTGCCTTTCACACTCCCGAACTGGGTGGGGTCTGGAGTTTGGAGGTTACCAATGTCTTTGTTTATTAGTTCCATGATGATACGTTTCATGGCCTTGCAGACCAGGCTCGTTAGGCTAATAGGGCAATAGTTCCCAAGATCAGTGGTGGCTCCCCCTTTTTTCAATGGGATAACTGTTGCTGTGCACCATTCAGTGGGCACAAAGTCTGATGTGAGACTATGACTGAACATGGTGCTTAAGTCGGGAGCCAGTTTGTTCTGAAGTTCGTGTAAAACGCAGCCTGGGATGTTGTCTGGTCCCATGGATGCTGTGTTTTTGGTTTTAGAGAGTGCAGCTTTTACCTGCATCAATGTGATTACAGGGACTCTGCATTCTTCCTGTATAGATATGCGCCCTTTAGGGGGTGAGAGGGGGCTAAAGTTAGCACTGAACCTATCTGCCAGGATGTTGGCAATATCAGTTGGTTCTATAATTTTCGTGCCATTGTGCTGTAACTCAGAGCAGATCTGGGTGTTGCCATTGAGATTCTTGACATAGCTATAGCATGCTCTGTGGTTGCCCTTAGAATCAGTGGTGATTTTGTCTTCATAGCTAGCTTTGGAGGATCTTATAAGGGATCTCAGCTTCTTACTGAGGCTGACCGGGGTGCTCCTCCACTCATGAGATTTTACTCTCTTTTGCAACAGTTTCTTCCTTCTGTTGTAGAGTTTGTTTATGGCAGAGGACCACCAGATTGGCTTCCTTTGTTTGGAGTATAGCATCTTGGTTCTGTTTGGGATAGCACGATCCATGCCCTTGTGTAAGTGCGTTTGTATAGGATTCTGCAGTTGTAACTGTATACACACAAACATACACGCGCGTGCGCACAGACACACACATACACATACACACACACACACACACACACACACACACACACACACACACACACCTGGGAAAGGCTGGCACAGGGTTACTAGCTATGCCTCCTTCTGCCCAGACTATAAGGTAGTTTTCACTGCCACCAGCCACTACTTATCAGCTACTTTAATGACCTTAGCAGAGGGTGTTCAAACTTACTGTATAATGTCACTATCACTACAAATGGTAGTTTGACTAAGAATAAGGCTATTAGGAGTGGCCTGTACATATGTAAGTACTCTCAGAGCCTAAATATGTCTCACAAATATCAGCCATAAAGATAGGTTTAAATATATTTAATAATAAGTAATAAAAGAACAAGAAAATACTCAGTAAATCATCACAGTAACTTCAGAGTTCAAAATCACAGGAAATATTTAAAACAACTTTGCAGAACAGTCTCAAATAAATACAGAAAACATGTAAACTAATTTTTACTATATTCCTTACTGAATCTAAAATAATTGACTGTACCCTAGTTAACTTACTTACAGCAAGGCAAGAGTGGTGAATGGATCTTCTAGCTGATGTTGTTGTCAGGTCAAAGACAGATACAAAATGCCCTGTCTCTCAGAGAGTTCATAAACTAAATCAAATATTACTGCTGGAATATTTTCAGAATGACATCACTTTTTGTTACCTGACTTCAGTTCCCAAGCTAAGCCCCCATTGTCAGAAACTACCAGCATTTAGCATTTCCTTGTGAAAATGCATAGCTTTCAGATGTTTGCAACTGCTGGAAGACATAAAACAATAAAACACTTACAAAATAATGGAGAAGGCTCTGTAGTTTTAGACATATTGTCTCCTTGCTGCACTGAAACTTAAAGATGGCATCTCTTCTATGGTGCAGTTATAAAACAATTTAATTTCAACTATTTTACTGACTTTTGCAAGTTAACTGTCTATGTGCCAGTTCCCATTGTTAAAACATATACGTTTACACAATTACAATAGTTTATATACATTTCTGTTCTTTTCCAGTATGGTACACTGTGGATACATCTTTAAGCTCAGTATTGTATAAACTCTTTTAACACACACTTATGTACCAGCAGTTTGATATACATATAACATACAGTTCTAATACATTTGTAACTCCAGAATATGAATTGTGTTGACATTCGCAACTCACATATAATTATTTACAACATTCTAGATAGCTGGGCTGGCATTATTTCCTTCTGCCACATTTCTATATAAATCATATTAATATTCACAAATGATGCATAATTATTTATAAAATTCCAGTGCGCTGGGCTGGCAATATTCCCTTTTGTAACAGTCATAATAATATAATGAAATCTTGGAGTAAGTATTGAAAGGTCAGGACTCTGCATGCTGAGTCCCATAATTTGGAGACTGAATGGCAAAAAGTCCAGATTTATGTACCCTAAGTCTGAGTTTCCCATTTCTCAGAATATTCTCTTTTCTCTAAGGCATGGAGATATCAGAGTTGGCATTTATAAGCTCAGTGGCGGGGGCTTGCCCTACTGCCAGAATCAACTTTGAGGAAGAATAGAGATAGCAATGCTCATATTTGCTCTTTTACATTTTTTGTCTTTTTTTGTCAGTGTCAGAACGTCATTGTCAAGTCCTGACATTTCAACAGACAGCCAAATCTCAATCTAGAAGTGGAATTGCCCATTGAAAACCATAAAAATGAGAATAACGAATGACCATAGATAAACAATGCAGTACTTACCTCAGCTTGCAGTTAGCTGCCTAAGAAGGAAGACAGGTCTTTATCAGAACAAAAAATGTAAATAATAAATACATAAATGCATATCATGCTTATAGGACTTTAAGGGAACCAGTAATTCAATAACTTTTATGTTTTAGTAAATCAAACAGTCTAGCTAACACCATAGCCAGATATAAATGTACTACAAATAAATAAAACTAAGAGCTGGGATAGATTTGTCACACAGCACTGAACCCCTTCTCTGGGACTTCCTCCTGAAAGTAATCAGTGCAACACACTGTTGGCTTTTAAAAAGGAGTTGGACAAATGGATGGTTACTCACAAATCCATCCCTCATATGACTGGCCTGGTGTTCCTTGAAATCAGAGGCAAGACCTATGGGTGGGTACTAGAAAGGTAAAAATGGCATCCCAGCTTTATTTCCTCATAACTCCTATGACCAAATGGAAACCTGGCAGTCTTTATGTTCCGGATAGTGGCCAGCAGTTCCTCAATCATAAATAAGTGAAAATGCAACATATTTACCAAAACAGCTAGCCAAGTCCACCCTGCATATCTATAATTGTGTATATCCTGACTACAAAGTCAGTGAACAGTGTGGAAGTAAAATCCTCAGTACAATGTACAGAGTCATCTCAAGCTTCTGATGAAGTCTGTTTGGAGACGAAAACGTGTGAAAAGTTATAGCGTTAATTTCATTAAAGAAGTTGACTTTATCCTTGACTTTGAGCTCTTCCTTGCACCTTTTGGCTTGTTATTATTTACTTATTTTTTTTGGTGGAAGGTATTTCTCCCGTTTTGCTTGTTAGTCATCTCAAGCAAACAATGATATCACACTACATATTTTACAACAGGAATGTTAGACAGAAGAATATCATCAAAGAAATGTGAATGCTAAATTATAACCTGATAAATTGCCCTCAATCAGTGGTAGGAAAGCCATGTTCAGTGAATATAAAGGATTTCACTTAATGATTTTAGATTTGCACATTATATGTATGTGATTGTGTATGACTTGTCACTACAGGGCTTTAGATGAGTTGTAGATATGCAAAAGGTATATTGTATAGCCTTGTACAGTTTTCTCAGTACCATAGCATATTTATTACTTATGCTTATTTCTGTTTATATTTTATTTTCTAAGATGTCCTCTAGGTTGTAGTGCACTTTTTGTCAGGGTTAGGTAGGAAAAGTTCCAGAATAAACAATGAGCAAGCAATAACTACTGAAAAGCAGTAACTAACATTTACAGTCATTAAAGGAATTATTTATATATATATATATATATATATATATATATATATATATATATATATATATATATATATATATATATATATAAAATCAAGCAGACATATAAACAGAATCAACAATGCTATGTTAATAATACAACAGTCAGGCATTTATTATGTTTATACCTCTCAGATGTCCAGAGTTTCACAGGCTGTCCAGATTTTTGCCTAATGTTTTTGTTCTGTTTCTCATAAAATTTGTGGTTTTCTGGAAAATCAGCGAAGATTGAAATCACAAAATAATGATATATGTTTGAGTTTCCTTTCTAAATATTTAAAATCTGTTATGATTTTGGGGCCTTTCTCTCCCAATTATTTTAGGCTGTGTCTAGATTTCTTGTGCTAAGAAGTATGCTCGGTTAATAGATTCTGATATAAGTAATGAACTTGTTATATAGCAAATGTTTTAGATAGAAGTCTGACAACAGCATTCATAGGTAAGTACTAGACTAGTTGTCTTTGCAGGCCATTTTCAGCCTTGCCAATTTCTGTTGGTGTGAATTAGACACTGTACTTCTTGTCTGGGAGATAAACACCTTAACCATTATACTAACCCTCAGCCCATTGCCCCAATGTACTTAGGACATTTCTGACAGGTCGCAGTCTATTTACATATGGTACAAAGCTATTTACACTCAAGATATCATTCAGTTAGTATCACGGCCATTGTTATAACAATAAAGTCAAGTCAGTTGTTGAATTTGGGTTCTTTTTCCCATTTTTAATTTATTTTATTTTGGAAAGATCATTTTATACATGCAGTTTGTTTGCTATAATAACTGAGACAAGACAACTTTTGAATGAAGGCACACTGGGAGGGAGGGAACATTTTGCAGGACTGACTCATGACACTTCTATATTGGAAGTCACCACAGGAACTCATATTCTTAGCTATTTTATGAGATGCCAATTGGCTGATATTATAAATCTAAAAAGTGTGTATTTGTATATAAAATAATAAGATGGAGGGCATATTTTATGTTATAGGAATAGGAACCTCACTGCACCTCACTATATCTTCTGTCTTCTTCTTTCGGCTTTTTCCTGGTTAGGGGTCACCACATCGGATCACCTGTCTGCTCATGACTGGCAGTGGAGTTTTATGGTATTGAGTTGCCAGCCCAGTGCACAACCTTCCACAGAAGGCACACACACACACACACTCACAACTAGGGCCAATTTAGAGTGTCTAATCCACCTACAGCATGTCTTTGAGATGAAACCGGAGCACCTGGAGGAAACCCACATGACCACAGGGAGGACATGCAGACTCTGCACAGAAGGCACCCCAGCTGAAAATTGAACCCGAGAACCTCTTGCTGTGATGCGGCAATGCTACCCACTACACCACCATGGCCCCCATTACTGCACCTCACTCTATGATGTTGGATATTTTGTGTCATTCATACTTAGAATAATTTAGTCATAACCTTAGCTTCAATACAGCATTTGTACAAAATTTACAAAGCAATATAGCTATACAAATCATGTAAAGTAAGAATAAGTTTTTATAGTGTTTAGCATTTTCTAAATGTACTTGGTGTGATCAAAGTACAAACCTAAATTAGATAAAACAAAATGCAATTCTATGAAATTTGTATTACTAAACAAAGGATGGTTCATATAGACTTTACGATTTACACTAGCTTCTAAACCTAATTCAACACATATTGTGCATAGTAAAGTGATAAGTAAACAGCTGAAATCAGCATTAAATCTTAACACTGAATGATAAATTAATAACAATATACCATATTATATTGTAATACAATCTAAATACGACATATTAGTATAATCTAGCACAGATGCTTCCTTAACAATATTCTTAATTACTTAGTTAATTATTTCATTAATTAGTACAATAAAGCCAGTGTTTAATGGTGGGTAGATCAATGGGTTTGATACAAAAATAGAAAACGGTGACTGGGAGTATGCTTAATTCTTCCTGTCACAAAACTGGCATAATATCCCCTAAATGCCATCAGAATCCTAAAAGCAATGGCATCAGATGCTGTCATGCCTCTCCCATAACTCCTTCTCAAGTGGTTCAACCTCTTTCCGTACCTTCCTGAAGCAACTTTTGTTTTACAAAACCAGTTCAGTAAAAAAATCTACGACAGATGTGACATCAAATGTCTCCCATATATCTTTTCCTGCTTCAGCATGCATCGCCCCAATAGTAATTTTCATTAATTCATTTTCTGATGTGCAGTTTATCCTATTTAGGCTGACAGGAGAGTTCAATAAATCACACAGTTCTAATCAAAGGCGGAGCACTTATCTACCTCAAGTCTCTCTTTCACACACACACACACACACACACACACACACACACACACACACACACACACACACACACACTTGTACATATACCACATGCATACATATTGATGATTTAAAGGCTGAATCTCACTTCACATACAACACGTCTATGTGGGGAAGGACATGCAAATTCTAAAGAGAAAGAACCACAGCCAGAAACTGAACCAAAGAACCCAGCAACAGGACTAATACATGAATCACCTTACTTACCCAATGATTTAATATAGTTCAGCTTCCTGTGTATTACACAACTTCAGAATCTTATGTTATGGGACTGGAATTCAGAAAAGTATATGAACAAGATAAGCAATCTTGAAAATAGGGATATACTTGCAGAAATAAGTATGTAATACAACAGGGATATAAATAATAATGGGGATATTAATATTGTGTCTGTATCTAAAGGTAACATGTACCTAAGAAATTATACCTGCTCTCTAGCATGAAACATCATTGTAAGTTGTTCTTCTTTTCTATATTGTATCTGTATCTAAACTTTGTAACATGAAGCTTTTCTCCCCGGGCCTCCACTGAAAATGGGCTCTCTGAGCCCAGTGGACATCCCCGGTCATCAAACTGGAAATAAAATAAAATAAAATAAATGTCAAGCCAGAAACAAAGTATATGCCTCCAAATAGGTACAAGTCAGAGCTCTGTATAATTCTATGCACTATAGAATGGGAGGGTGGCCTAATGGTTAAGGTGTTTGCCTTGCAAACACAAAGTGCAGGGTTTGAGCCTCACGAAGGATAATTGGCTAGGCTTAAAATGGCTCACAAGGGCAGTTAGCTTAATACTAATCTATGAACCTATACCCTTGCTCCCCAGTTAAAAGTTTTGACTCATTTATGTGGTAGATGATAGTCCACTGTCCATACATACAGTCCATTAATGAAGTAACCTTATCCACTACTGGTACACAGTGTCCTATCCATGCAAAGTTTGAGAACATGTGTCTTAAACTTCACTACTAGGTAGGTTAGTAGCAGAGATGGTTTTCTCAGCCTTTATCATTTGCATTGTTTGGGCCCTGACTTTTGGATGCTCATTTCTACTATCTATCATCCTGCCCTGCCATAACCCTACCTAATCCTCCACACCCCTTTTCTCCAATTATTTCTGTATATAACTACTAGATTCTATTTCTTTCGACTCTGGGCACACACTTAATTTCTTATCAATTCCATAAGCTACGTTACTAAAGAACATAAAAATTAGGCTCTACAATATCTTCTCTCATCCTGTCTTTTGGGGACTGATATATGCTA